>NC_052148.1:1011955-1144455 GCF_902713615.1 Scyliorhinus canicula
GGTAACACAGTGGGGCAGCACGGTAACACAGTGGGGCAGCACGGTAACACAGTGGGGTCAGCACGGTAACACAGGTGTGGCAGCACGGTAACACAGTGGGGCAGCCCGGTGATCACAGTGGGGCAGCACGGTAAACAAAGTGGGGCAGGCACGGTAACACAGTTGGGTGGGCAGCACGGTAGCACAGCGTGGGGTCAGCACGGTAACACAGTGGGGCGCCACGGTAGCACAGTGGGGCAGCACGTAGCACAGGGGGGGCAGCACGGTAACACAGTGGGGTAAGCACGGTAACACAGTGGGCACCACGGGTAACACAGTGGGGCAGCACTGTAACACAGTGGGGCAGCACGGTAACACAGTGGGGCAGCACGGTAACACCAGTGGTGGCAGCACGGTAACACAGTGGGGCAGCACGGTAACACAGTGGGCAGCACGTACACAGTGGGCAGCACGGTAACACAGTGGGGCAGCACGGTAACACAGTGGGGCAGCACGGTAACACAGTGGGGCAGCACGGTAACACAGTGGGCAGCACGGTAACACAGTGGGGCAGCACGGTAACACAGTGGGTCAGCACGGTAACACAGTGGGGGCAGCACTGTAGCACGGGGCATCAGTAGAGGGGGCAGCACGGTAGCACAGTGGGCAGCACCGGTAACACAGTGGGGCAGACCGGTCACACAGTGGGGCAGCACGGTAACACATGGGGCAGCACGGTAACACAGTGGGCAGCACCGGTAACACAAGTGGGCAGCAAGGTAACACAGTGGGCCAGCACGGTACACAGTGGGGTCAGCACTGGTAACACAGTGGGGGCAGCACGGTAACACCAGTGGGGGCAGCACGGTAGCACAGTGGGGGGGCAGCACGGTAACACAGTGGGGGGAAGCACGGTAGCACAGTGGAGGGCAGCACGGTAACACAGTGGGTCAGCACGGTACACACAGTGGGCAGCACGGTAACACCAGTGGGGCAGCACCGGTAAGCACAGTGGGGGCAGCACGGTAACACAGTGGGGCAGCACGGTAACACAGTGGAGGCAGCACGGTAACAACGGTGGGGCAGCACTGTAACACAGTGGGGGCAGCACGGTAACCACCAGTAGGGGCAGCACGGTAACACAGTGGGCAGCACGGTAACACAGTTGGGGGCAGCACGGTAACACAGTGGGGCAGCACGGTAACACAGTGGGGGCAGCACGGTAACACAGTGGGGGCAGCACGGTAACACAGTGGGCAGCAAGGTAACACAGTGGGGGCAGCACGGTAACACAGTGGGCAGCACGGTAACACAGTGGGGGCAGCACGGTAACACAGTGGGGGCAGCACGGTAACACAGTGGTCAGCACGGTAACCAGTGGGCAGCACGGTAACACAGTGGGCAGCACGGTAACACAGTGGGGCAGCACGGTAACACAGTGGTAGCACGGTAACACAGTGGGGCAGCACGGTAACACAGTGGGCAGCACGGTAACACAGTGGGGCAGCACGTAACACGTGGGGGCAGCACGGTAACACAGTGGGGGCAGCACGGTAACACAGTGGGTCAGCACGGTAACACAGTGGGGCAGCACGGTAACACAGTGGGGCAGCACGGTAACACAGTGGGGGCAGCACGGTAACACAGTGGGGCAGCACGGTAACACAGTGGGCAGCACGGTAACACAGTGGGGCAGCACGGTAACACAGTGGGCAGCACGGTAACACAGTGGGGCAGCACGGTAACACAGTGGGGAGCACGGTACACAGTGGGGCAGCACGGTAACACAGTGGGGCAGCACGGTAACACAGTGGGGGCAGCACGGTAACACAGTGGGGCAGCACGGTAACACAGTGGGGCAGCACGGTAGCACAGTGGGGCAGCACGGTAACACAGTGGGGCAGCACGGTAACACAGTGGGGCAGCACGGTAGCACAGTGGGGCAGCACGGTAACACAGTGGGGCAGCACGGTAACACAGTGGGCAGCACGGTAACACAGTGGGGCAGCACGGTAGCACAGTGGGGCAGCACGGTAACACAGTGGGGCAGCACGGTAACACAGTGGGGGCAGCACGGTAACACAGTGGGCAGCACGGTAACACAGTGGGGGCAGCACGGTAACACAGTGGGGCAGCACGGTAACACAGTGGGCAGCACGGTAGCACAGTGGGGTCAGCACGGTAACACAGTGGGGCAGCACCGGTAGCACAGTGGGCAGCACGGTAACACAGTGGGGCAGCACGGTAGCACAGTGGGCAGCACGGTAGCACAGTGGGGCAGCACGGTAACACAGTGGGGCAGCACGGTAGCACTGTGGGCAGCACGGTAGCACGTGGGCAGCACGGGTAAGCACAGTGGGGCAGCACGGTAACACAGTGGGGGCAGCACGGTAACACAGTGGGCAGCACGGTAACACAGTGGGGCAGCACGGTAACACAGTGGGTCAGCACGGTAACACAGTGGGGGCAGCACGGTAACACAGTGGGGGCAGCACGGTAACACAGGGGGGCAGCACGGTAGCACAGTGGGGGCAGCACGGTAACACAGTGGGCAGCACGGTAACACAGTGGGGCAGCCCGGTAACACAGTGGGGCAGCACGGTAACACAGTGGGGGCAGCACGGTAACACAGTGGGGGCAGCACAGTAACACAGTGGGGCAGCACGGTAACACAGTGGGGGCAGCACGGTAACACAGTGGGCAGCACGGTAACACAGTGGGGGCAGCACGGTAACACAGTGGGGGCAGCACGGTAACACAGTGGGGGCAGCACGGTAGCACAGTGGGGGCAGCACGGTAACACAGTGGGCAGCACAGTAACACAGTGGGGCAGCACGGTAGCACAGTGGGCAGCACGGTAACGCAGTGGGCAGCACGGTAACACAGTGGGGCAGCACGGTAACACAGTGGGCAGCACGGTAACACAGTGGGGGCAGCACGGTAGCACAGTGGGGCAGCACGGTAGCACAGTGGGTCAGCACGGTAACACAGTGGGGCAGCACGGTAACACAGTGGGTCAGCACGGTAACACAGTGGGCAGCACGGTAACACAGTGGGGCAGCACGGTAACACAGTGGGCAGCACGGTAACACAGTGGGGCAGCACGGTAACACAGTGGGGGCAGCACGGTAACACAGTGGGGGCAGCACGGTAGCACAGTGGGCAGCACGGTAACACAGTGGGGGCAGCACGGTAACACAGTGGGCAGCACGGTAACACAGTGGGGGCAGCACGGTAACACAGTGGGGGCAGCACGGTAACACAGTGGGGCAGCACGGTAACACAGTGGGGCAGCATGGTAACACAGTGGGGGCAGCACGGTAACACAGTGGGGGCAGCACGGTAGCACAGTGGGCAGCACGGTAACACAGTGGGCAGCACGGTAGCACAGTGGGCAGCACGGTAACACAGTGGGCAGCACGGTAACACAGTGGGCAGCACGGTAGCACAGTGGGTCAGCACGGTAGCACAGTGGGCAGCACGGTAGCACAGTGGGCAGCACGGTAGCACAGTGGGGCGAATGAGCTCCTTCTGTGCTGTAAATAACAAACTCCCTGATGGGAGTCCGGAGCTCGCTGCTTGTGGTGGAGGCAGAGACCATCAGAACATTTCAGAAGTATTTATATGTGCTCTTGCGATCCCTGGGCAGACCAGACTGTGGGCCAAGTGCTGGAAAAGGGATTAGAATGGTTAGCTGGTTGTGTTTGACTGACACAGACGCTATGGGCTGAAGAGCTGTATGACTCGGTGTCTGAGTCTACGACAAGGTGCCTTTCTTTGCCAGATGAACAAATAACAAATAAAAGTGTATGATTCAACCAAATATATTCTAAAACTCAGTAAAACAGTCACCACCCCCTTAAATTATCCCATTGTAATAATGCCAAGATTCTGAATACTGCCCGTGCCGATGAGCTGCGGGTCCAATTCTCGGAGTCTCGGTTGTCTCAGGGTGTTTGTCCACGAAGGTGGGTCTTGCTCGCCTCTTCCTTCTGTCTCTGGCCAGTCGGCCTTGCTACTTCTGCACTGAGTCTTCGCTGGGGAGGATCCTGGGCGCTCGATTTTCAGAACCTTCTTTGTGCCTTTCCCAAATGTTCTCTGGCCCCCAGCCAATGAGGTCTCAGGGTGGTGACTGCGACGCCCAATGGAGTTGCTGACTGCAACTCTAGAGGGCGCCAGGAACCCTCCCCCAGGTGTCCAACTCGAGGTGAATTCTTCAAACTTTTTTTTTTTTTAATATAATTTTTATTGGAATTTTTTACAGAAAATATAAAACATAACGACAAACAATGAAATGCAACAAAAAACCCATAATAATTGTGACACCCCCAGACCGTATCGGCGCATGTATCACATCCCCCCACCCCCCAACCCAAATGAACAACAAAAGAAATTTAAAAAATATTAAAATTAAATAAACAAACATAGTCATTGTCGGCCCCCCCCCCTTTTCCCTCCCCTTCGAATTCTTCAAACTTAACATACGGCAGCTGGGTGCCAGAAAGTCTAGCTTCAACTCAACAATCCAAAACAATGGATCCATATGACTGGGCCGATTATCCCCTGATGTGTTGTTGACAGGACCAGACAAAGAACATTACAGCGCAGTACGGGCCCTTCGGCCCTCGATGTTGCGCCGACCCGTGAAAACCATCTGAAGCCTATCTGACCTACACTATTCCATTTTCATCCATATGTCTATCCAGTGACCACTTAAATGCCCTTAAATTTGGCGAGTCTACTACTGTTGCAGGCAGGGCGTTCCACACCCCTACTACTCTCTGAGTAAAGAAACTGCCTCTGACATCTGTCCTATATCTACTACCCCTCAATTTAAAGCAATGTCCCCTCGTGTTGGTCATCACCATCCGAGGAAAAAGACTCTCACTGTCCATCCTATCTAACCCTCTGACTATCTTATATGTCTCTATTAAGTCACCTCTCAGCCTTCTCCTCTAACGAAACCAACCTCAAGTCCCTGAGCCTGAACTCCAGGATGAACATTTGCCATCAACCACCACCCTCTGTCTTCTTTCAGCTAGCCAATTACTGATCCAAACCGCTAAATCACCTTCAATCCCATACTTCCTTATTTTCTGCAATAGCCTACCGTGGGGAACCTTATCAAACGTCTTACTGAATTCTATATACACCACATCAACCGCTTTACCCTCATCCACCTGTTTGGTACCACATGTCCTGGTAGTCTCTGTGTTCAGTGTCTCTAAACTTTACTTTGTTCACGTTCCCATCAGGCCTGTCTGGAGCTGACTATGGTTTCGTTTAAAATGACCAATTCTGAATTGAAAGTGTCCAATCTTCCATTGGCCTAAAATTTAGGCTGGAAAATAAGAGGGGCGGAAAAGAGTGACATCTGTAACCCATAACGTTGTGACATAAATCTCAACGCTCTGGTGTCAGTGGAATATGTCTTTAATAAGTATACACAGAAACACATGTTTAATTTTGTTTTGCCAGTGGCTGTCTGGAGACGGGATTGGAATCCCTGCTAAAGGCAGCAGGCAGCAACCTTCTAATTCTGAAGGTATCCCATTGCCCAAACGTCTTGACTGACCGTTCCCTGTGGTTGGCCAGTTGTTACTGCCGTTCTCTACAAGCAGTAACTTACAGGTAAGTCAAATGTTCATCGTTTTATAACTTAACTAAGTGTGACTGACAGAAACAATTGGGACAACACAGAGTCGTAGATATTTACAGTATGGAAACAGGCCCTTCGGCCCAGCTGGTCCATGCCGCCCACTTTCTATCACTAAGCTACTCTCACTTGCCTGCATTTGGCCCATATCCCTCTATACCTCCTGAGGTAGTATGGGTTGAAGTCAGAAATAGGAAAGGAACAGTCACCTTGTTGGGAGTTTTCTATAGGCCCCCCAATAGCAGCAGAGATGTGGAGGAACAGATTGGGAAACAAATTTTGGAAAGGTGCAGAAGTCACAGGGTAGTAGTCATGGGTGACTTCAACTTCCCAAATATTGAGTGGAAACTCTTTAGATCAAATAGTTTGGATGGGGTAGTGTTTGTGCAGTGTGTCCAGGAAGCTTTTCTAACACAGTATGTAGATTGTCCGACCAGAGGGGAGGCCATATTGGTAATGAACCAGGACAAGTGATAGATTTGTTAGTGGGGGAGCATATGGAGATAGTGACCACGATTCTGTGACTTTCACTTTAGTAATGGAGAGGGATAGACGTGTGCAACAGGGCAAGGTTTACAATTGGGGGAAGGGTAAATACGATGCTGTCAGACAAGAACTGAAGTGCATCAGTTGGGAGCGTAGGCTGTCAGGGAAGGACACAATTGAAATGTGGAACTTGTTCAAGGAACAGATATTGCGTGTCCTTGATATGTATGTCCCTGTCAGGCAGGGAAGAGATGGTCGAGTGAGGGAACCATGGTTGACAAGAGAGGTTGAATGTCTTGTTAAGAGGAAGAAGGAGACTTGTGTAAAGCTGAGGAAACAAGGTTCAGACAGGGTGCTGGATAGATAAAAGATAGCCAGGAGGGAACTGAAGAAAGGGATTAGGAGAGCTAAGAAAAATCTTTGGTGGGTAGGATCAAGGAAAACCCCAAGGCCTTTAACACATATGTGAGAAATATGAGAATGACTAGAGCGAGGGTAGGTCCGATCAAGTACAGTAGTGGGAGATTGTGTATGGAGTCTGAAGAGATAGGAGATAAGAGATAAGAGAACTGCGTACAGTTCTGGTCGCCTCATTATAGGAAGGACGTGGAAGCTTTGGAACGGGTGCAGAGGAGATTTACCAGGATGTTGCCTGGTATGGAGCGAAAATCTTATGAGGAGAGGCTGATGGACTTGAGGTTGTTTTCGTTAGAGAGAAGAAGGTTAAGAGGTGACCTAATAGAGGCATACAAAATGATCAGAGGGTTAGATAGGGTGGACAGCGAGAGCCTTCTCCCGCGGATGGAGGTGGCTAGCACGAGGGGACATAGCCATAAATTGAGGGGTAATAGATATAGGACAGAGGTCAGAGGTGGGTTTTTTACGCAAAGAATGGTGAGGCCGTGGAATGCCCTACCTGCAACAGTAGTGAACTCGCCAACATTGAGGGCATTTAAAAGTTTTCTGGATAAGCATATGGATGATAAGGGCATAGTGTAGGTTAGATGGCCTTTAGTTTTTCCCATGTTGGTGCAACATCGAGGGCCGAAGGGCCTGTACTGCGCTGTATCGATCTATGTTCTATGAGAGGTCTTGAACAAGTATTTTTCTTCAGTATTTACAAACAAGAGGGGCCATATTGTTGGAGAGGACAGTGTGAAACAGACTGGTAAACTCGAGGAGATACTTGTTAGGAAGGAAGAGGTGTTGGGCATTTTGAAAAACATGAGGATAGACAAGTCCCCCGGGCCTGATGGGATATATCCAAGGATTCTATGGGAAGCAAGAGATGAAATTGCAGAGCCGTTGGCAATAATCTTTTCATCCTCACTGTCAACAGGGTTGGTACTAGGGGATTGGAGAGTGGCGAATGTCGTGCCCCCTCCCTCCCTCCCTCCCTCCCTCGTTAACCAGTTGTATTTGCCACATATTTCATGATAGTCCTTGTTACACATAAATAGTAATTGTATTGTGGAACCAAGGGCCAATAACGTTGATTATTGTTCTAAGAGTTCTTGATTCATTTGGTTGTGTTGTAACTCCAGGTGATGTGGGGCTGGAATTGACTGCACACCAGCCTAGGGGGTTGTAACAGTCACACCTTTAATATAATTATGCAAATCAAATACCTCACGGGAGAGTTAGCAGAGAAAACTTTGCACGGGGCACAAATGGTGACACGAGGACAGGCTTGGTGAGATTTTAACCTGACTCTTCAGGAAGAAAGCGGATTGAGGGGAGAAAAAGGTTTGGGATAAAAGTTCCAGATCAGATGGGAACCTAAATTGTAGTCCCAGTGTACAGGATGTTGAGAGTAGTGAGGTCAGGGATAGGGTTAAAAGTTTGAAAGAGGGCACCGGCGAGCAAGACGCTGGTTTGAAGTGTGTCTACTTCAACGCCAGGAACATCATGAATAAGGTGGGTGAGCTTGCAGCATGGGTTGGTACCTGGGATCTCGATGTTGTGGCGATTTCGGAGACATGGGTAGAGCAGGGACAGGAATGGTTGTTGCAGGTTCCAGGATTTAGATGTTTCTGTAAGAACAGAGAAGATGGTAAAAGAGGGGGGGGTGTGGCATTGATAATCAAGGAAAGTATTACGGCGGCAGAAAGGACGTTTGAGGACTCGTCTACTGAGGTAGTATGGGCCGAGGTTAGGAACAGGAGAGGAGAGGTCACCATGTTGGGAGTTGTCTATAGACCTCCGAATAGTTCCAGAGATGTAGAGGAAAGGATTGCAAAGATGATTCTTGACAGGAGCGAGAGTAACAGGGTAGTTGTTATGGGGGACTTTAACTTTCCAAATATTGACTGGAAATACTATAGTTCGAGTACTATAGATGGGTCAGTTTTTGTACAGTGTGTGCAGGAGGGTTTTCTGACACAGTATGTAGACAGGCCAACAAGGGGCGAGGCCACATTGGATTTGGTACTGGGTAATGAACCCGGCCAGGTGTTAGATTTAGATGTAGGTGAGTACTTTGGTGATAGTGATCACAACTCGGTTATGTTTACTTTAGCAATGGGCAGGGATAGGTATATACCGCAAGGCAACAATCATAGCTGGGGGAAAGGCAATTATGATGCAATTCGGCAAGATTTAGGATGTATAGGATGGGAAGGAAACTGCAGGGGATGGGTACAATCGAAATGTGGAGCTTTTTCAAGGAACAGCTACTGCGTGTCCTTGATAAGTATGTACCTGTCAGGCAGGGAGGAAGTTGTCGAGCAAGGGAACCGTGGTTTACTAAGGAAGTTGAAGCACTTGTCAAGAGGAAGAAGAAGGCTTATGTTAGGATGAGACATGAAGGCTTATTTAGGACACTTGAGAGTTACAAGTTAGCCAGGAAGGACCTAAAGGGAGAGTTAAGAAGAGCGAGGAGAGGACACGAAAAGTCGTTGGTGGATAGGATCAAGGAAAACCCTAAGGCTTTCTATAGGTATATCAGGAACAAAAGAATGACTAGAGTAAGATTAGGGCCAGTCAAGGATAGTAGTGGAAAGTTGTGTGTGGAATCAGAGGAGATAGGGGAAGCGTTAAATGGATATTTTTCGTCAGTGTTTACACTGGAGAAAGACAATGTTGTCGAGGAGAACACTCAGGTTCAGTCGACCAGGCTAGATGGAATTGAGGTTCAAAAGGAGGAGGTGTTAGCAATTTTGGAAATGTCAAATAGATAAGTCCCCTGGGCCAGATGGGATTTATCCTAGGATTCTCTGGGAAGCCAGGGAGGAGATTGCAGAGCCTTTGTCCTTGATCTTTATGTCGTCTTTGTCGACAGGAATAGTGCCGGTAGACTGGAGGATAGCGAATGTTGTCCCCTTGTTCAAGAAGGGGAGTAGAGACAACCCTGGTAATTATAGACCTGTGAGCCTTACTTCGGTTGTGGGTAAAATGTTGGAAAAGGTTATAAGAGATAGGGTTTATAATCATCTTGAAAAGAACAAGTTGATTAGCGATAGTCAACACGGTTTTGTGAAGGGTAGGTCATGCCTCACAAACCTTATTGAGTTTTTTGAGAAGGTGACCAAACAGGTGGATCAGGGTAAAGCTGTTTATGTGGTGTATATGGATTTCAGTAAAGCGTTTGATAAGGTTACCCACGGTAGGCTATTGCAGAAAATAAGGAAATATGGGATTGAAGGTGATTTAGCGGTTTGGATCAGTAATTGGCTAGCTGAAAGAAGACAGAGGGTGGTGGTTGATGGCAAATGTTCATCCTGGAGTTCAGTTACTAGTGGTGTACCGCAAGGATCTGTTTTGGGGCCACTGCTGTTTGTCATTTTTATAAATGACCTGGAAGAGGGTGTAGAAGGATGGGTTAGTAAATTTGCAGATGACACGAAGGTCGGTGGAGTTGTGGATAGTGCTGAAGGATGTTATAGGATACAGAGGGACATAGATAAGCTGCAGAGCTGGGCTGAGAGGTGACAGATGGAGTTTAATGCGGAAAAGTGTGAGGTGGTTCACTTTGGAAGGAGTAACAGGAATGCAGAGTACTGGGCTAATGGCAAGATTCTTGGTAGTGTAGATGAACAGAGAGATCTCGGCATCCAGGTACATAAATCTCTGAAAGTTGCCACCCAGGTTAATAGGGCTGTTAAGAAGGCATGTGGTGTGCTAGCCTTTATCAGTAGGGGGATTGAGTTTCGGAGCCACGAGGTCATGCTGCAGCTGTACATAACTCTGGTGCGGCCACACCTGGAGTACTGCGTGCAGTTCTGGTCACCACATTATAGGAAGATGTGGAAGCTTTGGAAAGGGTTCAGAGGAGATTTACTAGGATGTTGCCTGGTATGGAGGGAAGACCTTACGAGGAAAGGCTCAGGGAATTGAGGTTGTTTTCGTTAGAGAGGAGAAGGCTGAGAGGTGACTTAATAGAGACATATAAGATAGTCAGAGGGTTAGATAGGGTGGACAGTGAGAGTCTTTTCCTCGGATGGTGATGACCAACACGAGGGGACATAGCTTTAAATTGAGGGGTGGTAGATATAGGACAGATGTCAGAGGCGGTTTCTTTACTCAGAGAGTAGTAGGGGTGTGGAACGCCCTGCCTGCAACAGTAGTAGACTCGCCAACTTTAAGGGCATTTAAGTGCTCACTGGATAGACATATGGATGAAAATGGAATAGTGTAGGTCAGATAGGCTTCAGATGGTTTCACAGGTCGGCGCAACATCGAGGGCCGAAGGGCCGGTACTGCGCTGTAGTGTTCTATGTTCTATGTTCTAATCGAAATGTGGAGCTTTTTCAAGGAACAGCTACTGCGTGTCCTTGATAAGTATGTACCTGTCAGGCATGGAGGAAGTTGTCGAGCAAGGGAACCGTGGTTTACTCAGGAAGTTGAAGCACTTGTCAAGAGGAAGAAGGCTTATGTTAGGATGAGACATGAAGGCTCAGTTAGGGCACTTGAGAGTTACAAGTTAGCCAGGATGGACCTAAAGGGAGAGTTAAGAAGAGTGAGGAGAGGACACGAAAAGTCATTGGCGGATAGGATCAAGGAAAACCCTAAGGCTTTCTATAGGTATATCAGGAACAAAAGAATGACTCGAGTAAGATTAGGGCCAATCAAGGATAGTAGTGGAAAGTTGTGTGTGGAATCAGAGGAGATAGGGGAAGCGTTAAATGGATATTTTTCGTCAGTGTTTACACTGGAGAAAGACAATGTTGTCGAGGAGAACACTCAGGTTCAGTCGACCAGGCTAGATGGAATTGAGGTTCAAAAGTAGGAGGTGTTAGCAATTTTGGAAAATGTCAAAATAGATAAGTCCCCTGGGCCAGATGGGATTTATCCTAGGATTCTCTGGGAAGCCAGGGAGGAGATTGCAGAGCCTTTGTCCTTGATCTTTATGTCGTCTTTGTCGACAGGAAGAGTGCCGGTAGACTGGAGGATAGCGAATGTTGTCCCCTTGTTCAAGAAGGGGAGTAGAGACAACTCTGGTAATTATAGACCTGTGAGCCTTACTTCAGTTGTGGTTAAAATGTTGGAAAAGGTTATAAGAGATAGGGTTTATAATCATCTTGAAAAGAACAAGTTGATTAGCGATAGTCAACACGGTTTTGTGAAGGGTAGGTCATGCCTCACAAACCTTATTGAGTTTTTTGAGAAGGTGACCAAACAGGTGGATCAGGGTAAAGCGGTTGATGTGGTGTATATGGATTTCAGTAAGGCCTTTGATAAGGTTCCCCACGGTAGGCTATTGCAGAAAATAAGGAAGTATGGGATTGAAGGTGATTTAGTGGTTTGGATCAGTAATTGGCTAGCTGAAAGAAGACAGAGGGTGGTGGTTTATGGCAAATGTTCATCCTGGAGTTCAGTTACTAGTGGTGTACCGCAAGGATCTGTTTTGGGGCCACTGCTGTTTGTCATTATTATAAATGACCTGGAAGAGGGTGCAGAAGGATGGGTTAGTAAATTTGCAGATAACACAAAGGTCGGTGGAGTTGTGGATAGTGCTGAAGGATGTTATAGGATACAGAGGGACATAGATAAGCTGCAGAGCTGGGTTGAGAAGTGGCAGATGGAGTTTAATGCGGAAAAGTGTGAGGTGGTTCACTTTGGAAGGAGTAACAGGATGCAGAGTACTGGGCTAATGGCAAGATTCTTGGTAGTGTAGATGAACAGAGAGATCTCGGCATCCAGGTACATAAATCCCTGAAAGTTGCCACCCAGGTTAATAGGGCTGTTAAGAAGGCATATGGTGTGCTAGCCTTTATCAGTAGGGGGATTGAGTTTCGGAGCCACAAGGTCATGCTGCAGCTGTACATAACTCTGGTGCGGCCGCTCCTGGAGTACTGCGTGCAGTTCTGGTCACCACATTATAGGAAGGATGTGGAAGCTTTGGAAAGGGTTCAGAGGAGATTTACTAGGAAGGTGCCTGGTATGGAGGGAAGGTCTTACGAGGAAAGGCTCAGGGACTTGAGATTGTTTTCGTTAGAGAGGAGAAGGCTGAGAGGTGACTTAATAGAGACATATAAGATAGTCAGAGGGTTAGATAGGGTGGACAGTGAGAGTCTTTTTCCTCGGATGGTGATGACCAACACGAGGGGACATAGCTTTAAATTGAGGGGTGGTAGATATAGGACAGATGTCAGAGGCAGTTTCTTTACTCAGAGAGTAGTAGGGGTGTGGAATGCCCTGCCTGCAACAGTAGTAGACTCGCCAACTTTAAGGGCATTTAAGTGGTCACTGGATAGACATATGGATGAAAATGGAATAGTGTAGGTCAGATAGGCTTCAGATGGTTTCACAGGTGGGCGCAACATCGAGGGCCGAAGGGCCCGTACTGCGCTGTATTGTTCTATGTTCTATCAAATTGAGGATGCACAGAATTGGAGGAATATAGACCGCAGCCCAGGTTGACTGGCTGGGGATGGGTGAAGCCTTGGCTGTTGAACAGAAAATGGATGGAGCTAGGGGAGAAATTGGACAGAGAGTTCAGGCTCCGGAAAGGAAACGGCAGGACAAAATCTACTATTGCAGAGTTTTATGTTAATTTGTCTTTTTTCCAGTTAGTTTTATTGAAACCTTATATTACGTTTCCAGGAGTTCAACAGATCCAGTTGGCCATGAAGTGATTTGGGCTTTAGGAGCTGGGTGCAGAGACATCATCTCTCTGCAAGTTGCACCATTACATCCATGGTAAGGACATTCTTTATCAACTGTTAACTACTTGCCATTGGTCCAAATGAGGCGAAAGAATAATAGACACTATTGTAAGGTATGTGCCCTTGATGCATTAACTCGTTTGGTCAGACGAGCTGCATTGAAAATGTAGCCAACTCTCCTGATTGAAGGCGAATATCCGGTTTTCAGAATTCCTGCCACTAAGCTACGCTCAATTCAATTTGCAACTCAACATTCTCGTCCTTCTCACTCTGATTGAGTTCCATATGCAGTGAGTGGCCAAAAGCTGGACACTGCACAAAGGTGTGATGTTTCTGATCAATTCTTTCCAGAATTCTAAACTTTGATGGAAGAGAAAGGCTGCAAAGTTTCAGTTGAGTGCTGTTAGATATGTATTAACGTACAAAGTATGTTTACCTGCACATTATTCAAAGAACAAAGAAAAGCACAGCACAGGAACAGGCCGTTCGGCCCTCTAAGCCTGCGCCGACCATGCTGCCCGTCTAAACTAAAATCTTCTGCACTTCTGTGGTCCATATCCCTCTATTCCCATCCTATTCATGTATTTGTCAAGATGCCCCTTAAACGTCACTATCGTCCCTGCCTCCACCACCTCCGGCAGCGAGTTCCAGGCACCCACCACCCTCTGTGTAAAAGAAAATTCCTTGTTCATCTCCTCTAAACTTTGCCCCTCACACCTTAAACCTATGCCCCGTGTAATTGACTCTTTCACTCTGGGGTAAAGCTTCTGACTATCCACTCCATCCACTCATAATCTTGTCAACTTCTATCAGGTCGCCCCTCAACCTCCGTTGTTCCAGTGAGAACAAACCGAGTTTATCCAATCTCTCCTCATAGCTAATGCCCTCCATACCAGGCAACATCCTAGTAAATCTTCTCTGTGCTCTCTCCAAAGCCTCCACATCATATATATATCTTACAAACAGCTAATGTCCCGGCACTGATCCCTGAGGAACATCACTAGTCACAACATTCCATTCAGAAAGGCACCCTCTGTATTCTGTGACTGAGCCAGTTATGTATCCAACTTGCCAGCTCACCTCTGATCCCATGTGACTTCTCCTTTTGTACCACTCTACCATGAAGTATCTTGTCATGGGCCTTACTGAAGTCCATGTGGACAACATCCACCGCCCTACCCTCATCAATTATCTTTGTCACTTCCTCGAAAAACTTGATCAAGTTAGTGAGACACAACCTCCCCTTCATAAAACCACGCTGCCACTCGCTAATACGTCCACTTATTTCCAAATGGGAGTAAATCCTTTCTCGTAGATTCCTCTCCAATAATTTCCCTACCACTGACATAAGGCTCAGTGGCCTATAATTAGCTAGATTATCCTTGCTACCATTCATAAACAAAGTAATAATAATAATCACTTATTGTCACAAGTAGGCTTCAATGAAGTTAGTGAAAATCCCCTAGTCGCCACATTCCGGCATCTGTTCGGGGAGGCTGGTAAGGAATAACATTGGCTATTATCCAATCCTCTAGGACCTCCCCTGTAGCCAATGAGGATACAAAGATTTCTGTCAAGGGAAAGCATATTTAGATGTTTCCAATCCTCCACTACCTCCCCTGTATCTAGTGAGGTTTGGAAAATTCTCCGAGCATCTGCTATCTCCTCCCTGTCATCCTTAAGTAGCCTCGGAAACAATCCATCTGTTACTGGCGACTTATCAACTTTCAATGATTCTAATCTCATACCTCCACAACTGGTCCACAGCAGACACCATTTCCCTGGCCCTACACTCATCCCCAGAGCATCTCGACAACAAGAACTTGTACATCAGACTCCTATTTATTGACTACAGCTCCGCCTTCAACACCATAATCCCAGCCAAGCTCATATCAAAGCTCCAAAACCTAGGACTTGGCTCCTCGCTCTGCAACTAGATCTTCGACTTTCTGACCCACAGACCCCAATCAGTAAGAATAAACAACAACACCACCTCCAAAATAGTCCTCCATACCGGGGCTCTGCAAGACTGGGTATTTCGCTCCCTACACTCCCTGTAGGTACACTCCAGTGTGGCAAAATTTGGCTCCAACTCCATCTACAAATTCGCTGACGATACGACCATAGCAGGCCAGATCTCGAATAACGCGAAGTCAGAATACAGGAGGGAAGGGCAGCATGGTGGCGCAGTGGTTAGCATTGTTGTCTCACAGCGCTGAGGTCCCAGGTTCGATCCCGGCTCTGGGTCACTGTCCGTGTGGAGTTTGCACATTCTCCCCTTGTTTGGGTGGCTTTCGCCCCCACAACCCAAAGATGTGCAGGGTAGGTGGATTGAACACGCTAAAATTGCCCCATTAATTGGAAAAAAATGCATTGGGTACATTTTTTAAAATACAGGAGGGAGATAGAGAACCTCCTGGAGTGGTGCAGCGAGAACAATCTCTCCCTCAATCCAGCAAAATTAAAGAGCCGGTAATTGACTTCAGGAAGCAAAGTGCACCCCTGTCAGCATCAACGGGGCCGAGGTGGAGATGGTTAGCAGTTTCAAATTCCTAGGGATGCACATCTCCAAAAATCTGTCCTGGTCCACCCACGTCGACGCTACCACCAAGAAAGCACAACAGCGCCTATACTTCCTCAGAAGCCTGAGGACACGCACGAACAGACTCAAAAACAGCTTCTTCCCCGCTGTTACCAGACTCCTAAACTGAGCCTTTTATGGACTGACCTCATTAACACTACATCCCTGTATGCTTCACCCGATGCCGTTATCAATGTATTTACATTGTGTATTTATATATGTTCTATGTTTTTCATGCATGGAACGATCTGTCTGGACTGCACGCAGAACAATACTTTTCACTGTACCTCGGTACATGGGACAACAAGTCACATGGAGGGCCGAAGGGCCTGTTCTGTGCTGTACTGTTCTATGTTCTATGTTCTAAGTCAATTCAGTCAATCACTCAATCCTTCGAGTGCTTCCTCTCTCTGTGATTATCCCATTCTGTATCTCACAGTGTTCCTCCTGGACGACTACATCTGCATCATCCATTTCCTTTGTAAACATAGAGACAAAATATTCATTTAAACCTCTTCCCACAGCCTCTGCATCTTCACACAAATTCCCCTCTTTATCTCTGATAGGTCCCACTGTGTTCCCTTAACTCACCGTTTGCCATAAGTATATTGGCAAAACATCTTTGGGTTTTCTTTAACTTTATTCGCTAATCTTTTTTCATGCCCTCTCTTCGATTTCCTCATTTCCTTTTGACTTTGTCCCTGCACTTTCTATATTTGTCCAGACTATCTGCAGTGCTTTGTTCTTTATGTCTATTGGACACTTTCTTTCTCTGTTCGATCTTCCCCTGTTTTCCTCCAGACAACCAGGGGGTCTAGATTTGGCAGTCCCACTCTTATTCATGGAGGGGACATGTCTACTTTGTACATTTAGTTTCTCTCCTTTGAGTGCTTCCCACAGGTTTCCCACTGATTAATCCTCCAGCAATGCCGGCCAGCCCACCTCAGCCAAGTCCCTTCTCATTCCTGCAGAATTTCTCTTCCCCCAGTTCAACATTCTTACTCCTGCTTCATCTCTGTCTGTTTCCATGGTAATGCTGAATCTCAGTGAATTGTGATCACTATCCCTGATATGTTCCACTGAAAGCACCCCCAGCCTGGATGGCACGGTGATTAGCACTGTTGTCTCACAGCTCCAGGGTCCCGAGTTCAATTCCAGCCTTGGGTCACTGTCTGTGCGGCGTGTCTCCCAGTGTCTGCGTGGGTTTCTTCCGGGTGCTCCGGTTTCCTCCCACACAAAGATGTGCAGGTTAGGTGGAGTGGCCAAGATAAATAACCCTTAGTGTCCAAAAGGTTAGGTGGGGTTACTGTGTTACAGGGATAAGGTGGATGCATGACTTAAGTAGGTTGCTCTTTCCAAGGGCCGGTGCACATCCAATGGGCTGAATGGCCTCCTTCTGCACTGTAAATTCTGTGATTGTATGATATTGGGTTAGTTAAAGTCTCTGACTATTATTGTCCTCTTGTTCTAACAGGCAGAAATCTGCCTACATATTTGCTCTCCAATCTCCTTTTCACTATTCGGGGGTTTGTAGTAAACTCCCAGTAGTGTCACTGCCCCTTTCTTTATTTCCACGTTCGACCCGTGAAGCCTCGTGTGTTGACCCGTTTAGTCTATCACCCCTTCTCACAACTGGAATGGATTCTTTCATCATTAGTAGGGGCTGGTTTAGCACACTGAGCTAAATCGATGGCTTTTAAAGCAGACCAACAGCACGGTTCAATTCCCGTAACAGCCTCCCCGAACAGGTGCTGGAATGTGGCGACTAGGGGATTTTCACAGTAACTTCATTGAAGCCTACTTGTGACAATAAGGGATTTTCATCTGGGGCTGGTTTAGCACACTGGGCTAAATCGCTGGCTTTTAAAGGAGACCAAGGCAGGCCAGCAGCACGGTTCAATTCCCGTAACAGCCTCCCTGAACAGGCCCCGGAATGTGGCGACTAGGAGCTTTTCACAGTAACTTCATTTGAAGCCGACTTGTGACAATAAGTGATTTTCATTTCATTTCACAGTACTACTCCCCCTCCTTTTCTATCCCCACTCTGTCCTGCCTGAAATCTGTATCCAGGGATATTGAGTTGCCAATTTCCCCCCTCCTTTAGCCAGGTTTCCATTATAACAACTACATCCTGCTCCCTCTATCACGTGAGTGTCCCTTTATGAATGGTTTAGTCTCTTATCATGTGACTTGTAGCACATTGGGCTGTGGCTGTCAGGTGAGAGGGCATTTCAGTTTTAGTTTGACTGCTGTGGACTTAGGACAAAGAAGTGTTTTCTCTGTCTTTCTCAGTTTTCATTTTAAAGGCTGTTTCATTTGTAAGGTGCAACAGTTGTGGCTAACTTTAAAGATATAGGGGTGGGATTCTCCAAACCTCCGATCGGGGCCCACCGATCTGCGGGTGGGACTGTGCCGTGAGGGCACTCTTTCCCTCCGCGCCGGCCTGTGTAAAGCTCCCCCATAGCCGGTGCGGCAAAGAAACCGCATGCGCAGGAATCACGGCAGCGTTTCTGGGAACACGCTGGCGCTCCTGCGCCAACTTGCACCGGCTAGCGGAGGCCCTTCGGAGCTGGTTGGTGCGGCGCCAACCACTCCAGCGCCAGCCTAGCCCCCGAATTCTCCGCACCTTCCGGGCGGCCCGATGCCGGAATGGTTCATGCCTCTCTTTGGCGCCGGTCAGCCCGCCGGATACCAGAGAATCAGGCCATAGTTGTTTTCCGGAAGGAGCTTCAGTGTGATGTTTGAAACTGGATCAGAATCTCAGGGAAAGGAGTAATCACATTCGAGTGCGAATACACAGTGAGTTGGGCCATGACATGAAAAGAGCTTTTGGTTTATTGGATTTTGTTATTGAATTGGAACAGTTTAGGGGAAATTATTAACAGTCATACATAGATTACTGTAGCTGTGTGGTGTCTTTGTTTGTAATTGATAAAATTCTTGCTGTGTTTACTTATATATTATATACTACATTCTCAGAATAAACCTTGTTTTGATTAAAGTGTCTCGGAAGTCTGATGAATCACACCTGCAGTGAAGGCTTTTGTATTCACCCCAGCCAAACATAAAGGTTATAGGGCAGCACGGTAGCATTGTGGATAGCACAATTGTTTCACAGATCCAGAGTCCCAGGTTCGATTCCGGCTTGGGTTGCTGTCTGTGCGGAGTCTGCACATCCTCCCCGTGTCTGCGTGGGTTTCCTCCGGGTGCTCCGGTTTCCTCCCACAGTCCAAAGATGTGCAGGTTAGGTGGATTGGCCATGTTAAATTGCCCTTAGTGTTGGGTGGGGTTACTGGATTATGGGGATAGGGTGGAGGTGTTGACCTTGGGTAGGGTGCTCTTTCCAAGAGCCTGTGCAGACTCGATGGGTCGACTGGCCTCGTTCTGCACTGTATATTCTATGATAATCTATGATAATATACTTTGGAGTTTGGCCCATAACACCACCTGTGCCCTTAACTTATCTACATTGTTTGCAGCACTCCTTGTATTGAGGTATAAACAGTTTAGCCTGACCATTACCCCTGGCTGGACATTTTCAAAACTTTGCTTGTCCTGTTATTCCGAGTCTATCGCAACATCTTCTACATCACAGGCTAAAAATCTACCTCCATTTTCCTGATCTGAATTTGACCTATCCCTGGTCTCCCAACCCCCTGCCCGGCCACACCAACCCCCTGCCCGGCCACACCAACCCCCTGCCCGGCCACACCAACCCCCTGCCCGGCCACACCAACCCCCTGCCCGGCCACACCAACCCCCTGCCCGGCCACACCAACCCCCTGCCCGGCCACACCAACCCCCTGCCCGGCCACACCAACCCCCTGCCCGGCCACACCAACCCCCTGCCCGGGACCCCGGGACCCCGATCCTCCCTGCCCGGGACCCCGATCCCCCCTGCCCGGGACCCCGATCCCCCCCCTGCCCGGGACCCCGATCCCCCCCCCTGCCCGGGACCCCGATCCCCCCCTGCCCGGGACCCCGATCCCCCCCTGCCCGGGACCCCGATCCCCCCTGCCCGGGACCCCGGGACCCCGATCCCCCCTGCCCGGGACCCCGGGACCCCGATCCCCCCTGCCCGGGACCCCGATCCCCCCCCTGCCCGGGACCCCGATCCCCCCCCTGCCCGGGACCCCGATCCCCCCCCCGCCCGGGACCCCGATCCCCCCCCTGCCCGGGACCCCGATCCCCCCCCTGCCCGGGACCCCGATCCCCCCCCCACCCCGGGACCCCGATCCCCCCCTGCCCGGGACCCCGATCCCCCCCCTGCCCGGGACCCCGATCCCCCCCCTGCCCGGGACCCCGATCCCCCCCCTGCCCGGGACCCCGATCCCCCCCTGCCCGGGACCCCGATCCCCCCCCTGCCCGGGACCCCGATCCCCCCCCTGCCGGGACCCCGATCCCCCCCTGCCCGGGACCCCGATCCCCCCCCTGCCCGGGACCCCGATCCCCCCCCTGCCCGGGACCCCGATCCCCCCCCTGCCCGGGACCCCGATCCCCCCCTGCCCGGGACCCCGATCCCCCCCCTGCCCGGGACCCCGATCCCCCCCCTGCCCGGGACCCCGATCCCCCCCCTGCCCGGGACCCCGATCCCCCCTGCCCGGGACCCCGATCCCCCCTGCCCGGGACCCCGATCCCCCCCTGCCCGGGACCCCGATCCCCCCCTGCCCGGGACCGCGATCCCCCCCTGCCCGGGACCGCGATCCCCCCCTGCCCGGGACCCCGATCCCCCCTGCCCGGGACCCCGGGACCCCGATCCCCCCTGCCCGGGACCCCGATCCCCCCCTGCCCGGGACCCCGATCCCCCCCTGCCCGGGACCACGATCCCCCCTGCCCGGGACCCCGGGACCCCGATCCCCCCTGCCCGGGACCCCGATCTCCCCTGCCCGGGACCCCGGGACCCCGAACCCCCCTGCCCGGGACCCCGATCCCCCCCCTGCCCGGGACCCCGATCCCCCCCCTGCCCGGGACCCCGATCCCCCCCCTGCCCGGGACCCCGATCCCCCCCCTGCCCGGGACCCCGATCCCCCCCCTGCCCGGGACCCCGATCCCCCCCCTGCCCGGGACCCCGATCCCCCTGCCCGGGACCCCGATCCCCCCTGCCCGGGACCCCGGGACCCCGATCCCCCCTGCCCGGGACCCCGATCCCCCCTGCCCGGGACCCCGATCCCCCCCTGCCCGGGACCCCGATCCCCCTGCCCGGGACCCCGATCCCCCCTGCCCGGGACCCCGGGACCCCGATCCCCCCTGCCCGGGACCCCGATCCCCCCCTGCCCGGGACCCCGATCCCCCCTGCCCGGGACCCCGATCCCCCCCTGCCCGGGACCCCCGATCCCCCTGCCCGGGACCCCGATCCCCCCTGCCCGGGACCCGGGACCCCGATCCCCCTGCCCGGGACCCCGATCCCCCCTGCCCGGGACCCCGATCCCCCCTGCCCGGGACCCCGATCCCCCCTGCCCGGGACCCCGATCCCCCCTGCCCGGGACCCCGATTCCCCCTGCCCGGGACCCCGATCCCCCCTGCCCGGGACCCCGATCCCCCCTGCCCGGGACGCCGATCCCCCCTGCCCGGGACCCCGATCCCCCCTGCCCGGGACCCCGGGTACCCCGATCCCCCCTGCCCGGGACCCCCTGCCCATTTTCCCTTTCGTTGCGAATCTTGTCCTTGTGCCGTATCCCTCTGTACCCATCTTATCCATGTGTTTGTCAAGATGCCTTTTGGACATCGTTAATGTATCTGTTTCCACAACCTCCCCTGGCAACGCTTTCCACCCTGGGATAGAGTTCCTGCCCATCCACTCTATCCATGCCTTTCACAATCTTGTAGACCTCATCATAAGAACATAAGAACTAGGAGCAGAAGTAGGCCATCTGGCCCCTCGAGCCTGCTCCGCCATTCAATTAGATCATGGCTGATCTTTTGTGGACTCAGCTCCACTTTCCAGCCGGAACACCATAACCCTTAATCCCTTTATTCTTCAAAAAACTATCTATCTTTACCTTAAAAACATGTAACGAAGGAGCCACAACTGCTTCACTGGGCAAGGAATTCCATAGATTCACAACCCTTTGGGTGAAGAAGTTCCTCCTAAACTCAGTGCTAAATCTACTTCCCCTTATTTTGAGGCTATGCCCCCTAGTTCTGCTGTCACCCGCCAGTGGAAACAACCTGCCCGCATCTATCCTATCTATTCCCTTCATAATTTTAAATGTTTCTATAAGATCCCCCCCCTCATCCTTCTAAATTCCAACGAGTACAGTCCCAGTATACTCAACCTCTCCTCATAATCCAACCCCTTCAGCTCTGGGATTAACCTAGTGAATCTCCTCTGCACACGCTCCAGCGCCAGTACGTCCTTTCTCAAGTAAGGAGACCAAAACTGAACACAATACTCTAGGTGTGGCCGCACTATCACCTTGTACAATTGCAACATAACCTCCCTAGTCTTAAACTCCATCCCTCTAGCAATGAAGGACAACATTCCATTTGCCTTCTTAATCACCTGTTGCACTTGTAAACCAACCTTCTGTGACTCATGCACTAGCACACCCAAGTCTTTCTGAACAGCGGCATGTTTTAATATTTTATCGTTTAAATAATAATCCCGTTTGCTGTTATTCCTACCAAAATGGATAACCTCACATTTGTCAACATTGTATTCCATCTGCCAGACCCTAGCCCATTCACTTAACCTATCCAAATCCCTCTGCAGACTTCCAGTATCCTCTGCACTTTTCACTTTACCACTCATCTTAGTGTCATCTGCAAACTTGGACACATTGCACTTGGTCCCCAACTCCAAATCATCTATGTAAATTGTGAACAATTGTGGGTCCAACACAGATCCCTGAGGGACACCACTAGCTACTGATTGCCAACCAGAGAAACACCCATTTATCCCAACTCTTTGCTTTCTATTAATTAACCAATCCTCTATCCATGCTACTACTTTACCCTTAATGCTATGCATCTTTACCTTATGCAGCAACCTTTTGTGTGGCACCTTGTCAAAGGCTTTCTGGAAATCCAGATATACCACATCCATCGGCTCCCCGTTATCTACTGCACTGGTAATGTCCTCAAAAAATTCCACTAAATTAGTTAGGCATGACCTGCCCTTTACGAACCCATGCTGCGTCTGCCCAATGGGACAATTTCTATCCAGATGCCTCGCAATTTCTTCCTTGATGATAGATTCCAGCATCTTCCCTATTACCGAAGTTAAACTCACTGGCCTATAATTTCCTGCATTCTGCCTACCTCCTTTTTTAAACAGTGGCGTCACGTTTGCTAATTTCCAATCCACCGGGACCACCCCAGAGTCTAGTGAATTTTGGTAAATTATCACTAGTGCATCTGCAATATCCCTAGCCATCTCTTTTAGCACTCTGGGATGCATTCCATCAGGGCCAGGAGACTTGTCTACCTTTAGCCCCATTAGCTTGCCCATCACTCCCTCCTTAGTGATAACAATCCTCTCAAGGTCCTCACCTGTCATAGCCTCATTTCTATCAGTCGCTGGCATGTTATTTGTGTCTTCCACTGTGAAGACCGACCCAAAAAACCTGTTCAGTTCCTCAGCCATTTCCTCATTTCCCATTATTAAAACTCCCTTCTCATCCTCTAAAGGACCAATATTTACCTTAGCCACTCTTTTTTGTCTTAAATATTTGTAAAAACTTTTACTGTCTGTTTTTATATTCTGAGCAAGTTTACTCTCATAATCTATCTTACTCTTCTTTATAGCTTTTTTCGTAGCTTTCTGTTGCCCCCTAAAGATTTCCCAGTCCTCTAATCTCCCAGCAATCTTTGCCACTTTATATGCTTTTTCCTTCAATTTGATACTCTCCCTTATTTCCTTAGATATCCACAGTCGATTTTCCCTCTTTCTTCCGTCCTTCCTTTTTGTTGGTATAAACCTTTGCTGAGCACTGTTCCAGCATAAAGTCTTAGCTCCCAGTCTACCTTAGCTAGTTCTTCTCTCATCCCCTTGTAATCTCCTTTGTTTAAACACAAAACACTAGTATTTGATTTTACTTTCTCACCCTCCATCTGTATTTTAAATTCCACCATATTGTGATTGCTCCTTCCGAGAGGATCCCTAACCTCCATCACCCTCAGATCACCCTCAACCTCCATCGCTCTAATGAAAGCAGTTTGAGTTTGGGTCTATTCAACCTTTCCACATCGCTAACACCCTCCAGACCAGGCAACATCCTGGTAAACCTCCTATTCTCACTCTCCAAAGTCTCCCTGAACAGGCGCTGGAATGTGGTGACTAGGGGCTTTTCACAGTAACTTCATTGAAGCCTACTCGTGACAATAAGCGATTTTCATTTCATTTAATTTCACATCCTTCTGGTAGTGTGGCGACCAGAATTGTGCGCAATATTCCAAGTGCGGCCTTACCAAGGTTCTATACAACTGTAGCATGACTTGCCAGTTTTTATACTCGCTGCCCCGTCCAATGAAGGCAAGCATTCCGTATGCTTTCCTGACTACCTTGTCCACTTGTGTTACCACCTTCAAAGATCTGTGGACCTGCACGCCCAGATCTCTCTGACTTTCTATATTCCTCAGAGTTTTACCATTTACGGTATATTTCCCCTCGATGTTAGACCGACCAAAATGCATTACCTCACATTTGTCATTTCTCTGCCCAAGTCCCCAACCTATCTATGTCCTGCTGTATCCTCTGACAATCCTCAAGGGAGGGATGGGGGGCACAGGCAGGAGGGGGAAATAGGACTAGAACAAGAGCAGCAATCAGGCTACAAAAGACCATAACCAGGGGCCCGGAGCAAATAGGGGAGACAGATAGTCAGGATAGTCACCTGGAATGTCAGGAGCCCAGTGAAAAGATCCAGAGTCCTCACTCACCTGTGAAACATGAAAGACGACATAGTCTTCCTCCAAGAGACACACCTGAGAGAACAGGACCTACTGTGGGTAAGAAAGTGCCGGGTGGGACAGACTCACCATTCCTGCTACGGTACGAGAGCCGGGGGGGGGGGGGGGTTGGCAATATTGATCAGCAAGAGGACAATGTTTAAGGCGACGAAGATGGTTACGGACCCAGGGAGACAGTACGTCATGGTTAGCGGCACCCTGGATGGGACACCGGATGTACACGTTAACGTGTACGCGTCCAACTGGAACGACACAAAATACATTAAACAGACCATGGCGGAAATCCCCGACACAGAGACGCACCGACTAATCATGGGGTGGGGGGGAGGGAGACTTCAACTTGTACAGGATCCAACAGACTGACAGATCAAGCTTCAAAACAGGGAAAACCTCAAACATGGCAAAGGAACTCGGTCACTTTATGGAGCAGATGGGGGCGGTGGACCCCTGGAGGTTCACCCACCCAGGGGAGAAGGAGTTCTTCATCTTCTCCCCAGTACACAACGTATATCCCAGTATTCACTTATTTGTGGTGGGGAAAACGGTGCTTCCAGGGCGAGACAAAGTGGAATACTCCACAATTGTGATCTCCGACCATGCTCCACATTACATGGACGTGAGGTTGGAGATGGGCAGCGCCCAACGCCCCACATGCAGGTTGACATGGCCCGACTCGGCGACAAGGCTTACGGTGAAAGGGTATCACAGGCCATAGTGGAGTACACGGAGAACAACCAAAATGGGGAGGCACATTAGAAACACACCCAGAAAAGGTTAACAAAACCTTGTAGGCCTTTTACCAAGGGCTGTGCACCTCCGAGCCCCACCATAAGAATTGGGGATGAAACGGTTCCTCGATGGACTGAACATGCCAGTCGTGGGGGAGGGCAGAAAATGGAGGTTTGGAAGCACCGCTAGAACTGGGAGAGATCCAGGAGAGTATTAGCTCCATGCAGGCGAGGGAGGCACCGGGACCGGATGGGTTCCCGGCAGACTTCGACAAACAATTTGCGACCGCACTGGCCCCGCACCTGCGGGAGATGTTCACAGAGTCGCTGGCTAAGGGCACCCTGATATCCAAGAAAGACAAACACCCAACGGAATGTGGGTCATACAGACCCATCTCACTGCTGAACACAGATGCCAAAAATATTGGTCAAAATCCTAGCCAGGCGACTGGAGGACTGTGTTCCAGAAGTGGTCGCAGAGGATCAAATGGGCTTTGTCAAAGGTAGACAGCTAGCATCGAACTTCAGGCACCTGCTGAACGTGATCATGACCCCATCCGGGGACAGAGCACCTGAGGTGATCCCTGGATGCAGAAAAGGCCTTCGATAGAGTCGAGTGGAAGTATCTTGAAAATGAAATGAAAATTGCTTATTGTCACGAGTAGGCTTCAATGAAGTTACTGTGAAAAGCCCCTAGTCTCCACATTCCAGCACCTGTCCAGGGAGGCTGGTACGGGAATCGAACCGTGCTGCTGGCCTGCTTTAAAAGTCAGCGATTTAGCTCAGTGAGCTAAACCAGCCCTCTTATAGAGGTACTGGAGTAGTTCGGGCTCGGAACAGGGTTCACCTCCTGGGTAAAGCTCCTATACAACGCTACCATGGCGAGCGTTCGGACCAACAACACCAACTCCCAGTACTTCCAGCTGCACAGGGGCATGAGGCAGAGATGCCCACTGACCCCGCTGCTGTTCGCCCAAGCGATCGAACCACTAGTGATTGCTCTCAGAACAGCAAATAACTGGAGGGGGAGGCAGAGAGCAGAGAGACTCACTCTATGCAGATGACCTGCTCCTCTACAGCTCGGACACAAAGCAGCATGGAAGGAATCATCGCGCTCCTGAGAGTTTGGTGCCTTCTCAGGCTACAAACTCAATATGAGCAAAAGCGAAATCTTCCCAGTGAACCCACAAGGAAGGGGGCAGCACTGATGGGGCTGCCGTTTAAACAAGCCCGACACAAATTCCGCTACCTTGGGATCCAAATCACTCAAAACTGGACGGGGATCCACAAGTGGAACCTGACCAGTCTGACAGAGGAAGTCAAAAAGGACCAACAAAGATGGAACACACTCCCACTCTCCCTCACAGGGCGAGTGCAGACGATCAAAATAAACGTGCTGCCCAGGTACCTCTTCCTACTTAGATCCATCCCGATCCACATCCCAAGGCCTTTTTCAACTCACTGGACAAATTAATCATGGCGTGTATGAGGGGTGAAGAATGCTAGGATCCCAAAGAAGGTCCGACAGAAAACACAGTCCAGAGAAGGGCTAGCCATCCCAAACCTACAATTCTACCACTGGGCAGCGACAGCAGAACAAGTAAGGGCTAAACACAATAGTAAAGAAAGATGAACCACAGGGAGGGAGAGGGTGTGGATGGGGGCAGGGAGGAGGGGGGAAAAGAAGGAAGACGGGGCAAAGAACAATAGAGGGAAATCAGAGCGGGGGGGGGGGGGGAAAGAGAGACAAGGGAACACAAACTGAAAGGAGAGCACAGGAAACAAGAACAACCATGACGAACTCAGCAACAGAGTAAGAAAGTACAGGAGGGGGAAACGACGAACGGCCGAAGCAGAGGCAAACGCACAACAACAACAGCAAAAACTGACCGGGAGAAACAAGCAACATGAGGGGCGCTGCCCGGACCCCCTCCGACCCAGATCTACTGGTGTTGTATGTACTCTCTTTGTTTAAAAAAAAATCCCAGAAGAATACACAAGACATGTATACTGCAACTTACCTCGATGTATATACACTTACCCATTTTTCCTCGCCATGTTAGATGTATTCGATGCTGTATGAAGAGACAAAAGTTAATAGATATAATAGAATAGAACAGCACAGAACAGGCCCATCGGCCCTCGATGTTGTGCCGAGCAATGATCACCCTACTCAAACCCACGTATCCACCCTATACCCGTAACCCAACAATCCCCCCATTAACCTTACACTACGGGCAATTTAGCATGGCCAATCCACCTAACCCGCACATCTTTGGACTGTGGGAGGAAACCGGAGCACCCGGAGGAAACCCACGCACACACGGGGAGGACGTTCAGACTCCGCACAGACAGTGACCCAAGCCGGGAATCGAACCTGGGACCCTGGAGCTGTGAAGCATTTATGCTAACCACCATGCTACCGTGCTGTTCCTTTTTCACCAACATACCTTTATTTCTTCCAATAGACTCTGCACAAAACTCTACACATCACCTGAGGCCACCTGAAGCCCCTTTACATATCAGTACCAATTATTGGACACTTAACATAAATGAGACAACTAATTACAATGTCTCTTAATCCATTACTTAACGGTCTCCCCTTGGAGAAAAAAAAACAATTAGGTGAAAACAACATTTCAAGAAACTAAAACACACACGTGATTTCCTCCACTTTTTTTCAGTTTTTTTTTGGAGAAAAAAAATCACAGAAACAGGCGCCCTTCATTAACAATATCCAAAAGTTTCTGTGAACTAGACCCGCTATTAGTAAAACAGTCGGACAGTTGATGGCTACTGTCGACCCATTTAATTTTTGTTATTTCCCCTCTGTCCAACATCTGCTTCAAACTTGCGATGTCTATCTGTAACCTCTTTTCATTGACACTTTTTGTAGAGTGCACATTTTCCCACAGAGATTTATTGTCAATGTGACTGTCAATAGGCATAATACCTAAATCCTCTAATCCCAAAATTTCTGTCAATATCGGAGATATATAAAAGGCCATATCCACCGCCTGTACAAGGCTTAACGTCTCAGCAGCCAAAGTGCTTTTGACCACTCTCCTTATTTTCTTTGTTTCCCACACAAGAGGGCAACATTTACCATTGTTCCCCAAAAGGAAAATTATAAAACCTCCTGCGCTTGAAACTCCATCACATTAATTTGCATAGGACGCATCGCTATAAACTATGAGTTTCAAGTGCCTAAGGTCATCCAAAACCGGGAACTTCAAAACACACTCCAACATTTTTAGCTTGGCCAACACTTTATTTGCTCTTATTATGTCTTCCACTTTGGGATCATTCATTTTTGTACTCAACTCTAAGACATCAAAACTCACGTCCGGTCTAGTCTGTCTACCTAACCAGTTCAGTTGCCCAATTAAACTTCGCCGTTGCTCTTTTTCTATCTCTGAAATCATTGCATCTTTTTGTGAGACCGTGCCACGACTAATTGCTATTGGGCTGATGCTTTCCAAGTAAGATTTCTGACGTAAAGTTGCCCCTAACTTAGTCTGTCCAATTTCCAGTCCAATATATTTAAATGCACCGGAAGCCTGACTTCCAACCCTGAATTCTTTCCTCAAACCAGAGATTACAATAGCTTCAAAATCACTAGTCCCACCCCACAAAAAATCATCGACATGCATCATGAAGATGCCAGCAAGATTTCCTTTATAGTGCCAGTAAAACATTGCCGGATCTGCTTTCAACTGGCAACAGCCTAACTTTAACAAAACTGACCTTACCGAAAGGTACCACACTCTAGATGCATCATTTAATCCATATACACATTTGTTCAACTTCCAGAGTAGCCCTTCTGTGTTAGCTGCTTCTTTAGGAGGACGAAGAAAAATGTCTCTCTGGAGCTGCTTGCCCTGCAAAAAGGCACCTTTTATATCTATAGTTTTGCCATCCCATGCCTTTGTGGCTCAGAAAGCCAAGAAGATCTTTAAAATAACCTTTCCTGCTGTAGGTGAATCTACCCTTAAGTCCTGATCTTCTAAGTTTTCTTCAAATCCCCTTCCCACAAGCCTGGCCTTTGCCTTATAAGTTCCATCCGGAAGAACCTTTTCCATGCAAATCCATCTGTGGGATAGAGCTTTTTGTCCCCTATCCAGTACTTCCGTGTATACCCCAAATTCACTCCAACTATGCAATTCTTGCTGTTTAGCATCTCTGATAACTTTTTCATCTAATTTATTTGAAGCCCCCAAAATCTCACGTGCATGTGGGCTTCTACTTCTATTAGTATTCTTAGTCTTCCTCATGTTCCTAGACCTTGATAAACTACGTCCCCTCTCCCGCCTGGTATCTCGTTCTGTACTGGTATTGCTTGATCTTTCCCTTCTGTAGCGGGATGTCCTTTCAATAGTTCTCGACCTTTTCTTGTGAACCTGTTCACTATCTGATGTACTATCAGAACTGGCACTGCGTTTCTGTGCCCTCCATTTTTGAACTTCGTTTTCCCAATCCATTGTCTTAACTCCCTCCCCTGAATGCTGTACATTCAACCAATGTTTATACTTTCCAGTGGCCTTCCCTGCTCTACTAATAACAGTTGCATCCTTCCATTGACTAGACCCTTCAGGCAAGTATGTCACTTTTGTACCACTTTTGGCAGTTGCCCTTTCGGGAAAATGGCCTGATCTAATTTATCAGAAGTGTTGTGTTCCTCTACAGAAACCCTGTCTATATCAGTTAACTGGTCCTCATAGTTCTGTAACACATGCGTACCAGATGACTCTGGTTCCTCATCATGTCCGTCTGCTCTGTCTAAATTTGAAAATTTGTAATCAGTACCCATTATCCTTGATGAATGTACCCAAACAGTTTGATTACCATGTTGCAACATAAATGTTTTGCCATCTATGCCTATGATCTTCCCTGGGCCTTTCCATTCAGTAGAATTGTCTCTCTTATAGTATACCATGTCTCCTTGCTGAAAACAGCACCTGATGGCCGTACATTATGTCTTAAAGCTCTGCGAATTCTTTCAGAGACTTCTGCTTCCAAAAAAGCTTTTCTACTGCTATGTAATGCATTGAAATGTTCAGCAAAACCAGAGCTAATTGTAGTCCATTCCCAAGCTGGAGGCTGGTCATCCAAAATGGAGGGAATTTTAGGATTTCTACCAAACACTAATTGATAAGGACTATAGCCCCCAACCATCTGCAATGAATTCCTTGTATGTACCGCCCATGCTAAAGCTGAATTTAGCATGCAGTTTGGTCGATTTGCCAAAATATTCCGAAGCATGTCATCGATAACAGCAGGATTTCTTTCGCAGACACCATTACTAAATGGGCTTTCGGCAGCCGTGTTTATAACTCTGATATTCATGTTTTCACACATATCCCTAAACTCATCATTAGCAAATTCTCCCCCATTGTCTGTAAGAAATTTTGCCGGTGGACCCATTCCTGTCCCGATCCATTTTTCCACAAATTGATCCAGAATTACTCTCTTTTCTTTACTTCGAACAATCGTTGATTGACTACATCTGGTTGCTAAATCTACAAAATGCTAAATAAATATATTATTTGCTTTATCCCAGATCTTAAGGTCCATGGCCACAATGTCGTTAAAATCCCTGGCCAAAGGTAGGGTTACTATCGGTCGTGCTGGTGTCCTTCTGTACTTCCTACAAACTTCACAGCGATCACTAACCTGTTCTATCAGCTTTAATAAATATTTCAGCAGCCTTCGAGGAGACGGATGTGCAAATTGCCTATATGCAGTTTTACTACAACAAGCTTTTTATTAGCTAAAGTCACATTTTCAACTGCCATTAACACATCCTTAACCACTCTACTTGAAATATTATTTGTCAGTAATGAAATACAATAGTGTCCCGATTGTGTAAATTGTAAGTCCACCGTCTTTCCAAAAACTGTTGCCTTATCCTGTTCCATATCCAGCTTCATGTGGGCTTTCTTCATCGACAGTCTGCTCAGAAGCAAAGGTATCTCACTTGATACAAACATCCGTGCTAATGAAATGATTAACTCCAGCAATATTGCAAGGGATCACCACTCTTTTCAACGACCAATACAGCACAGTTGAAGGATTCTGCAACCAACACCCTCATTACCGGCGTAAAACGCTTGTTAATAGGACAATGCCTTCTTTCTGGTCACTATCTTTTTCCTCTTCTGACTCTTCCGTGTCATGTGTCGCTTCAAATACTCTATCATAACGAGTTGGACAGTTGAAAGCATTAATGGTATTGAGAGTCACATCAAAAACATCGATTTATCATGCCCCGTGCATTTCTGGGGTTCATCCTCCTATTGTAGGTTCTAACTGGGTTTCTGTCTTCATAATTTCCTTGTCTCGGTCTCCTTTTATAGTCTTGAGGCCTGTTTGTAGCCATACGATTTTGCCATCCTGTTAGTAATATATCTTCCACATTCTGCCTTATTGCAGACTGACCTATTTGGGTCATCAGAGCCATCGGAAGCGAATATTTCCCCAGAAACTTTTGTAAAGCTTTTGTCATCTGTTCGAATAAGGTATCCTTATCCGTAAACTGAACTCCTGTCAAAACCAGGAGCCTATCCATGTTGCTCACTCTAGCACAGTCAAGTAATTTAAAGGCCAATACAGACTGTGGAAATTCCAGGTTGTGTTTCTGCAGCCTTTTATATAGTCTGCCAAATTCCATTATATAGTCTTCCATGGATAAATGCTCCATTTTCTGGAACTTATCAAAATCCGACCTCATACACACTTAACAAGTCATCTTTCTTATAAATCTGAAATGAAAGGGAAAATGCTGGAAAATCTCAGCAAGTCTGGCAGCATCTGAAGGGAGAGAAAAGAGCTAATGTTTCGAGTCCGATGACTCTTTTCAAAGCTAACAGACAGAGAGAGTGGGAAATATTTATACTGTGGAGTGAGAATGAAAGATGAGTCATAGCCACAGAAACCCAGGGAAACCGGGTGCTAATGGCCACAGATACCCAGGGAAACCGGGTGCTAATGGCCACAGAAACCCAGGGAAACCGGGTGCTAATGGCCACAGATACCCAGGGAAACCGGGTGCTAATGGCCACAGATACCCAGGGAAACCGGGTGCTAATGGCCACAGAAACCCAGGGAAACCGGGTGCTAATGGCCACAGATACCCAGGGAAACCGGGTGCTAATGGCCACAGAAACCCAGGGAAACCGGGTGCTAATAGCCACAGAAACCCAGGGAAACCGGGTGCTAATGGCCACAGATACCCAGGGAAACCGGGTGCTAATGGCCACAGAAACCCAGGGAAACCGGGTGCTAATGGCCACAGAAACCCAGGGAAACCGTGTGCTAATGGCCACAGATACCCAGGGAAACCGGGTGCTAATGGCCACAGATACCCAGGGAAACCGGGTGCTAATGGCCACAGAAACCCAGGGAAACCGGGTGCTAATGGCCACAGAAACCCAGGGAAACCGGGTGCTAATGGCCACAGAAACCCAGGGAAACCGGGTGCTAATGGCCACAGAAACCCAGGGAAACCGGGTGCTAATGGCCACAGAAATCCAGTGAAACCAGGTGCTAATGACCACAGATACCAATGGGAAAGAGTGTTAATGGCAGTCCCCAGAGAGGACAAAAGATGTGAAAGGTCAAACAGCAGAGAAATTAACATCAGAGGGTTAACTGTAGGTGTGGGGGGAGGGGAAGGGGAAGGAGGAGAAAGGTGCAGGAAAGGTGCACCTTTACCCATACCCTGCTCAGGTGTGTTTGCCGCCATAGTGAAACGGCCGTGAACGGCTGGCCGCTCAGCCCATCCGGGTCTTCCGAGCCGGGGGGGCGTGAATTTTGTCAGGGGGCCCTCCCGCGATTCTCCCACGCCGCGTGGGGAGCGGAGAATCGCGCCCTGTATCTTTCAACCCTTCACACTTGCACAGCAACAATCCTCTGCTACCAATTGTTAGATGTATTCGATGCTGTATGAAGAGACAAAAGTTCTGTTCTTTTTTTCACCAACACACCTTTATTTCTCCCAATAGACTCTGCACAAAACTCAGCACATCACCTGACACAGAGGCCACCTGAAGCCCCTTTACATATCAGTACCAATTATTGGACACTTAACATAAATGAGACAACTAATTGCAATGTCTCTTAATCCATTACTTAACACGCCACACTTTGTTTTTTTTTCTCTTTTCACTTTTTATTTGTGTGATTTTGCTAATTATATCACGTTGATTTTATCTTGTTTATATTATCTTCTCGTATTCTATTTTATTTTCTCTTTGTGTACACCTGTAAATATAATATGTTCGAAAAACCCAATTAAAAACATCTTTGACACCTCCTCAAAAACCTCAATCAAGTTAGTGAGGCACACCCTCCCCTTCACAAAACCGTGCTGTCTATCGCTAATGAGTCCATTTGTTTCCAAATGGGTATAAATCCTCTCCCTGAGAATTCTCTCTAATAATTTACCTACTCCCGATGTGAGATTCACCGGCCTATAGTTTCCAGGATTATCCCTGCTGCCTTTCTTAAACAGCAGTACCACATTAGCTATTCTCCAGTCCTCTGGGACCTCATCAGTAGCCAATGAGGATACAAAGATGTCAGTCAAGGGCCCAGCAATTTCCTCTCTTGCTTCCCTCGGGGCTGGTTTAGCACTGGGCTAAAGAGCTGGCTCACCTCCTGTCCCCCCAAAGCCTGTCCACCATCTACAAAGCACAAGTCAGGAGTGTAATGGAATACTCTCCACTTGCCTGGATGAGTGCAGCTCCAACAACACTCAAGAAGCTCAACACCATCCAGGACAAAGCAGCCCCGCTTGATTGCTCCCCTTCCACAAACATTCAAACCCTCCACCACCGATGAACAGTGGCAGCCATGTAGACCATCTACAAGATTCACTGCAGTAACTCACCAAGGTTCCTTAGACAGCACCTTCCAAACCCACGGCTACTACCATCTAGAAGGACAAGCGCAGCAGATACCTGGGAACCCCACCACCTGGAGGGTCCCGTCCAAGTCACTCCCCACCCTGACTGGGAAATAGATCGGCCGTTCCTTCACTGTCACTGGGGCAAAATCCTGGAACTCCCTCCCTAACAGCACAGTGGGTGTACCTACACCTCAGGGACTGCAGCAGTTCAAAAAGGCAGCTCACCACCACCTCCTGAAGTGCAATTAGGGATGGGCAATAAATGCTGGAATAACCAGCGACGCCCACATCCCGTAAATTAATTTAAAAGAAAACATGTAGGCCAGACCAGCTAAGGATGGTAGATTTCCTTCACTGAAGGACATTTGTGAACCAGGTGGGCTTTTACAACAATCAACAAGGGTATCATAGTCACCATTCACCATTAGAGTTTTCATTCAAATGTTTTTATTAATTTCAAACGCTACCATCTGCCATGTTGAACTCAGGTTGGCAGAGTATTGTCCTGGGTCTCGGAATTGCTAATCCAACGACAATACCTCTACACAGCTGCCTCCCCTCTTGTGATTGTCCTGATAAGTACAGGGTGAAAAACTTTTACAGAATGTCTTTTTACAGTAACACTTGATTTGTAATCCAATAAAATTCTATTAAATCAGTTGTTTTTTCTGATGGTTAGCAGTGCTTCGTCACACTGCCAGGGTCTCGGGTTCGATTCCCGGCTGGGTCCCTGTCTGTGCGGAGTCTGCACGTTCTCCCCGTGTGTGCGTGGGTTTGCTCCGGTTTCCTCCCACAGTCCAAAGACCTGCAGGTTAGGTGGATTGACCATGATTAATGTGCAGCTTTTCAGGGATAGGGCGGGTGAGTGCCTGAATGCAATGTCGTTACACAAACTCCAGGGGGCTGAATGGAATGAAATGAAATGAAAATCGCTTATTGTCACGAGTAGGCTTCAATGAAGTTACTGTGAAAAGCCCCTAGTCGCCACATTCCGGCGCCTGTCCGGGGAGGCTGGTACGGGAATTGAACCGTGCTGCTGGCCTGCCTTGGTCTGCTTTAAAAGCCAGCGATTTAGCCCAGTGTGCGAAATCAGCCCCTCCGCCGTATCTGCTGAATGGGACTCATTCTGTACTGTTGGGATTCTATGTAGTTTAGGATGAAGAACTGTGTGTAATGTGGTGTTTTTCTTTCAATCTCCTCTTCAGCCACCAGCCAATGCGATTCAACAATCGGAGTGTACAGATGATTGGACGCTGTTGGCCCCACCTGCGAGCGCTGGGAGTTGGTGGTGCTGGATGTGGAGTACAGGGGCTATCCTCCTTAGGTAACTGTTAACGTGGACTTCAGACTCTCACTTCATTCACTTCACATGTAATTTACTTCTGTTCATTGCCAATACGAACGTAATCAATGCAACATTTCCTCATAATTTAACCTTTTTAGTCCAGTGGGATGCCAGAGTTCCAGGAGAACCAGGGGGCAGAGGTGAGTGCAGTGACCATTACTAAGGAGAAGGCTCTGGGGAAACTGAAAGGTCTGAAGGTGGATAAATCACCTGGACCGGATGGACTATGAAGTGGGCAATGATGTGGAAAAGTGTGATGTTATGCACTTTGGAAGGAGGAATTTAGGCACAGACTATTTTCTAAATAGGGAAATGGTTAAGAAAGCAGAAGCACAAAGGGACTTGGGAGTCCTTGTTCACGATTCTCTTAAGGTTAACGTGCAGGTTCAGTTGGCAGTTAGGAAGGCAAATGCAATGTTCGCATTCATGTCAAGAGGGCTAGAATACAAGACCAGGGATGTACTTCTGAGGCTGTATAAGGCTCTGGTCAGACCCCATTTGGAGTATTGTGAGCAGTTTTGGGCCCTGTATCTAAGGAAGGATGTGCTGACTTTGGAAAGGGTCCAGAAGAGGTTCACAAGAATTATCCCTGGAATGAAGAACTTGTCGTCTGAGGAACATTTGAGGACTCTGGGTACTCATTGGAGGTTAGAAGGATGAGGGGGGGATCTTATTGAAACTTACAGGATACTGCGAGGCCTGGATAGAGTGGACGTGGAGAGGATGTTTCCACTTGTAGGAAAAACTAGAAGCAGAGGACACAATCACAGACTAAAGGGGCGATCCTTGAAATCAGAGAAGAGGAGGAATTTCTTTAGCCAGAGGGTGGTGAATCTGTGGAACTCTTTGCCGCAGAAGGCTGTGGGGGCAAATCACTGAGTGTCTTTAAGACAGAGATAGATAGGTTCTTGATTAATAAGGGGAACAGGAGTTATGGTGAGAAGGCATGCTGTCAGCCATGATTAAAAAGCGGAGTAGACTCAATGGGCCGAGTGGCCTTATTCTGCTTCATAGTCTTATAGGTGTCATCCCAATAAATCTTTGCTGTATCACAATTCTATCCACGGAGAGTGTTGACTGGACGAGGCTGTTTGAGGAAAATCAACATCCGTCATGTGGGAGGCTTTCAAATGTCCGTTGATGAGAATTCAGGACCGGCCTGTACCTGTGAGGATGAAAGAGAAGAGTGGCAAGTATCGGGAACCCTGGATAATGAGGAATATTATGAACTTTGTCAAAAAGAAAAAGGAAACATTCCTAAGGTCTAAAAGGCTTGGGACAGATGGAGCCCTTGAAGAATATAAAGCAGGTAGGAAGGAACCTAAGGTAGGAGTTAGGAAGGCTAAAAGGGTCATGAAATGTCGTTGGCAAACAGGATTGAGGAAAATCGTAAGGTGTTTATTCATATGTAAAGAGCAAGAGGGTAGACAGAGAAAGGGTTGGCCCATTCAAGGATATTGGAGGGAATATGTGCATGGAACCAGGGGGATTGGGAGAGAAAGTAAATGAATACTTTGCCTCAGTATTCACCAAAGAGAGAGAATTAGTGGATGAGGAGTATAGGGTAGAATGTGTAGATATTCTGAGTCTCATTGATATTAATAAAGAGGAGGCGTGGGCATCTTAAAAAGCATTAAAGTAGATAAGTCCCCAGGGCGTGGTGGGATCTACCCTAGAATACTGAGAGAGGCAAGGGAGGAAATTGCTGGGGCCTTGACAGAAATTTTTGTATCCTCATTGGCTACAGGTAAAGTTCCAGAGGACTGGAGAATAGCCAATGTTGTTCCATTGTTTAAGAAGGGCAGCAGGGATAATCCAGGAAATTATAGGCCGGGGAGCCTTACATCAGTGGTAGGGAAATTATTGGAAAAGGTTCTTAGAGATAGGATTTACTCACATTTGGAAACAAATGGACTTTTTAGTGATGGACAGCATGGTTTTGTGAAGGGGAGGTCGTGCCTCACTAATTTGATCAAATTTTTTGAGGAAGTGATAAAGATGATAGATGAGGGAAAGGCAGTAGATGTTGTATACTTAGACTTCAGTAAAGCCTCTGAAAAAGTACCTCATAAAATCATAGAATTTACAATGCAGAAGGAGGCTATTCGGCCCATCGTGGCTGCACTGGCCCTTGGAAAGAGCATCCTACCTAAGCCCCCACATCCCCAGTAACCCCATCTAATCTTTTTTTAGACTCTAAGGGCAATTTAGCACGGCCAATCCACCTAACCTGCACATCTGTGGACTGTGGGAGGAACCCAGGGCATCATGGTAGCACAGTGGTTAGCACTGTGGCTTCAAAGCGCTAGGGTCCCAGGTTCGATTCCCGGCTTGGGTCACTGTCTGTGCAGCATCTGCACGTTCTCCCCATGTCTGCGTGGGTTTCCTCCGGGAGCTCTGGTTTCCTCCCACAAGTCCCTAAAGACGTGCCGTTGGGTGAATTGGACATCCTGAATTCTCCCTCTGTGTACACAAACAGGCGCCGGAATGTGGCGACTGGGGGATTTTCACAGTAACTTCATTGCAGTGTTAATGTAAACCTACTTGTGACAATAAAGATTATTATTATTATAAACCCACGCAGGGCAGCACGGTGGCCTAGTGGTTAGCACAACCGCCTCATGGCGCTGAGGTCCCAGGTTCGATCCCGGCTCTGGGTCACTGTCCGTGTGGAGTTTGCACATTCTCCCCGTGTCTGCGTGGGTTTCGCCCCCACAACCCAAAAATGTGCAGAGTAGGTGGATTGGCCACGCTAAATTGCCCCTTAATTGGAAAAAATAATTGGGTAATCTAAATTTATAAAAAAAAAAAAAAAAAAAAAAAATTATAAACCCACGCAGACATGGAGAGAAAGTGGAGAAACTCCACACAGGCTGGGATCAAACCCGGATCTCTGGCGTTGTGAGGCAGCAGTGCTAACCACTGTGCCGCCGGATCCCTGGAGCTGTGAGGCAGCAGTGCTAACCACTGTGCCGCCGGATCCCTGGAGCTGTGAGGCAGCAGTGCTAACCACTGTGCCGCCGGATCCCTGGAGCCGTGAGGCAGCAGTGCTAACCACTGTGCCGCCGGATCCCTGGAGCTGTGAGACAGCAGTGCTAACCACTGTGCCGCCGGACCCCTGGAGCTGTGAGGCAGCAGTGCTAACCACTGTGCCGCCGGACCCCTGGAGCTGTGAGGCAGCGGTGCCAACCACTGTGCCGCCGGATCCCTGGCGTTGTGAGGCAGCAGTGCTAACCACTGTGCCGCCGGATCCCTGGAGCTGTGAGGCAGCAGTGCCAACCACTGTGCTGCCGGATCCCTGGAGCTGTGAGGCAGCAGTGCCAACCACTGTGCTGCCGGATCCCTGGAGCTGTGAGGCAGCAGTGCTAACCACTGTGCCGCCGGATCCCTGGAGCTGTGAGGCAGCAGTGCTAACCACTGTGCTGCCGGATCTCTGGCGCTGTGAGGCAGCAGTGCTAACCACTGTGCTGCCGGATCTCTGGCGCTGTGAGGCAGCAGTGCTAACCACTGTGCCGCCGGATCCCTGGAGCTGTGAGGCAGCAGTGCCAACCACTGTGCTGCCGGATCTCTGGCGCTGTGAGGCAGCAGTGCCAACCACTGTGCTGCTGTTTGTCGCGGCTGACAGTAATGTGTGTGTGATACAGGTGCCGTTTCGACAGGTGGTCCACACATGGATGGTGCATTGGTTATGTCAACTCCTGTTAAATCGTTCCATGATTTCCAGATTCTTCTGCAGCTAAACTGTTATATTTTATTATGAGGTCATTTATTATTTACACTATGCATCAAATTTATTCTTCAGCTCGGAACTGTATCCGATTACAAGTTCTGGAACTCGATCATGTGACTGAAATAAACCAGGAGGTTGCAGCAGATGTGTGTCGGGAGGGATTGAAGGGTTTGGAAATGCTGGTCCTGACATCAACTCCTGTTACCCCCAAAGCTCTCCTGCACTTTAACAGTAAGTACACTTCCGTCTGCAAATAATCCCGCAGATTTTACACAAGAAAAATTAGTGATTGAGAAATGGTAATCAGAATAGGAAGCCGAGTCGGCCATTCGGCCCATCGAGGCTGCTTCACAGCTCAGGAAGATGTCAGACTGACCCCAGCTCCACACTGTCTGACCCCAACCCACACTCACGCACACACACACTGCGACCCCCGCCCACACACCACACAAAAGTGGCAGCACAGGTGGAAATGGTGGTAAAAAAAGCATATGGCATGTTTGCCTTCATGGGACAGGGTTTTGGGTATAAAAGCTCAAACATTATGTTACAATTATATAGAACGTTGGTTCGGCCACATTTGGAATACTGCGTCCAATTCTGGTCACCGCACTACGAGAAGAACGAGGAGGCTTTGGAGAGAGTACAGAAAAGGTTTACCAGGATGTTGCCTGGTGTGGTGGGTATTAGCTACGACGAGAGATTGAATAAACTGGGATTGTTCTCCCCAGAGAGACGGAGGCTGAGGGGCGGCCTGATGAAAGTTTATAACATCAATCAGGATATAGATAGGATGGGGGGAATGATTCAGTGGAGATGTGCGGAGTCCAAAATACCGTCCGTACCACTCAGTATCTATAAGGATCGGGAGAGGGTGCGAGATTGACACAGAGCGGTGGCTCCCACCCCAAGGTGCCCCATTGTTGCTCGTTGTGCTTTTACTTAATTGCTCTGTTTTATAAACCTTTGCTCTAGAGTGTCTAGGTATCTTTCTGATACCACCACGAGGTTCAAAGCCAACTGCTGATCAATAACTTAATACACCAGTTGGTAAGTTTCAAATCAAAACACATTTATTATACACACAGTCAATCACTACTCATGCATAAAACTCTACTTACTAGATTATCTCTAACACTAAAAGGCCGATACTTAGCTGTGGAAATGGCCCACCAGGTCAGGGGAACAATGGCCTTTCGTTCGATTCTGAGTCTGCAGGCTTCAAGCTGGTATAGACTAGTAGCTAGGAGCGCCTATCTCGTAGCGTGCGTTGACTGGAGACTTGTTGGTGCAGCTGCTAGGCAGGTCTCTCGTTGTTGAGAGTCACGGTCAAGAGTTGTTTCGAGCTGCTGAGAGACCCTGCCAAGAAGCTGTTAGGCCGGTCTCTGTTCGCTGAGAGCTAAGTGCCAAGAGAGCGAACTGAACTTGGGGACTCTATTTTATAGTCCCCAGGGGTTTCGCGCCCTTTTGGGCGGACCCCGGACATGGTCCCAATCAATTGGACCAAGTCCCAATTGCTTCAATCGATTTCTCCAATACTGGAGCTGTTCCCTGATCGCTGGGCGGTTCCTGTGTCCTAGCTCCCGCTGGCGCGGGGGAGTCTGGTTTGCTGGTTTTTAAAGCAGACCAAACAGGCCAGCAGCACGGTTCGATTCCCGTACCAGCCTCCCCGGACAGGCGCCGGAATGTGGCGACTAGGGGCTTTTCACAGTAACTTCATTGAAGCCTACTCGTGACAATAAGCGATTTTCATTTCATTTCAATTGTTTCAATGTATCTAATTGTTCCTGGGGATTGCTCATTAATATGCAGATGGTTGCTGGTTTCGGTTCTGTCTGGGTTTCTGCAAGTCTTAATACACAGGAAACCTTGCACCTGCTTGTTTCCCTGTCCCTGACCACTTTTCCCTGTATTCTTTGCGGGTCTCCATTTTGGAATCAGGAAGTGGCAAACCCAGGTGGCTGCACCATCCCGCAGTGATCCCCACCCAGAACGTCCTGCCCATACATCCCGGCCGCAGTGGGCCCCCCCTCACCGGTCCCCATACCCTGCACCCCAGACACCTGCACAGAACGTCACCTGGACCGGGTGTTGGTCCTCTCCATGTGGCGCTCACTCTCCGTCTGGCTGTGGACATGTCCGCTGAGCTGTGTCCCATTCCCCTGGGTGTTGGGATGTTGATGCTGCCTGTGTGGTGTTGCTCCTGTAGTGTCCAGGCTGATTGGGATGCGGGGCAATAACTCCCACATGCTAAAAGGCCCGCCCACCCTCGGGAATCCACTTAGGTTGTGTGAGGTGCTTACTTATCCACGATTGCCAATTCCATATCAGAGACAGCCTTTAGTCGCACGGCCAGCGACCTCCATGGACGTTGGGACAGATTGACAGGTTCTGGAACGGGTACACATGATCCGGACGTGGCAAACCCAGGTGGCTACACCCCCTCCTTGTGATCGTCAATACGAAGCATGAAGGATCACATTACTGCGGTGTCTTCATTCCCTGACCCAGCGGGCACTCTTCCTTGGCCTCTACACTGACCTCTATGCAATAAAAATTTTAACTAACAATTCTAAGGGGCGCTATGTCATAACAGGGAGATGCATTACAACACAAAAAAAATGGAACCTCTAACTATCCTCAATAAACTAATCTCACTTAAATCATCCAAAGATACTAACTTCCTAACAATACAAAAATAGCAGCATTCACATTTTCCTCTGGCTTAGCGGTCAAACACAGAGTTTTACAAACTTTTGGTCACAAATGAACATCTCTCTTTATTTACAACGAAGACGCACAAACAAACAAATGTTCTTTACTGTAGGTCGAGGGGCTCGGGGGCCTGGTGGAAACCGAAAATAAGGGCTCTTATCCTGTATACCGGGGTGCGATAGCGGTAGGCTCTCCTTCACCATTTCCTCATGCGGATAGTCTGCACGATGCTGCACAGTATCGCCAATGCTAGGAGTGATTCAACTACATATGAAAGGCAATACCATGTGATAAACTTATCACACCATGTTGGGGTACCGTTGGTCGTTACTGGGCTCTGGGTGCTTTGGGGGAGTGAATCATTGACGGCCTGGGGGGTGGGGGTGAGGGGGTTCGCGTTCGCGCACAACCAAATGCAAAGAGTCTAATACAGAAAGATGGAGGTCGTCTTCATCTTTCTCTTCTCTTCTTGTCCTGGAGCTTCTGGAATTCTGTGGATCAAGCATAGTTTCTGTTACTGCCTTACTTAACGTCTTGTCCTTTCGTGCCAATCACCCTTTACAATTGGTCACCATCTGTGACTCCCTCATTTTTTTTTTAACCGAATTTCAGGACAAGACATACTTAAAAATACTGAAACAGTGCGAGCCGTCTCGCAGGCTGCGTGATTTACCATCCAAATGTTTGAGGATGTGAATAGCAGGAGGGGTAGCAACCGAAGGGTCACCTTAAAGCAAAACAAAAATCTTGAACCAAAAGAGCCGAAATGAGGTGCGTATGGGCCGCGACGGGTAAGATTTGGATGGAATCCCCGGGTAGGGCGGCTGTGCTCTACCCGAGCTTGGCTGACCAGAGGGGGGTCCTCAGACAGGGCAGGGACCACTGCCGTTTCTCTATTGCCTGAGTAACCGGCAAGAATGTAGTCATCGTGGGGGGTTGCAGTAATGCCTCAACCGTCGAATCGGAAGAGCAGTTACGGACTGGGATCGGGCAACTTCTCAGCGGTTTCGGCTGATAAGCTGGCCGTCGAATCAGAAGAGCAATTATGAGGTGCGTTCTGGCAAGCTCTCAGTGGTTTCTGCTGAGAAGCTGGCCGGTAAGTTCTCAGAGGTATCTGCGGACAAACTTGGCGAGGGGCTGTGGAAGGCTGTTTAGAGTCAAACAAAGAACATTACACAAACAAACAAACAAACATGCAACGAATATCGTGCAGGTTCCATCAGAAATTCACCGTTTCTCCCAAGTGGTTCCTTTTTAAAACATCATCTGGGCACCTCAGTTATCTGTTGCGAACAGGGTCACAAAGGGATTCTCATGTTGGAAGTCAGACTCAATGTCATCATCTTCTCCCGGATGCCATACTCTTGTATGGAGAAGGGTCGCCAAAGCTGCGTGATGTGACTTTGGGTTCATCTTGTCGTTCCGGACGAGTCTGTACGAATTGCCACGGTGCCAAATGCTTGTGTCCAGTTAGAACATAGAACATAGAACAGTACAGCACAGAACAGGCCCTTCGGCCCTCGATGTTGTGCCGAGCAATGATCACCCTACTTAAACCCACGTAACCCGTATACCCGTAACCCAACAATCCCCCCATTAACCTTACACTACGGGCAATTTAGCATGGCCAATCCACCTAACCCACACATCTTTGGACTGTGGGAGGGAACCAGAGCACCCGGAGGAAACCCACGCACACACGGGGAGGACGTGCAGACTCCACACAGACAGTGACCCAGCCGGGAATCGAACCTGGGACCCTGGAGCTGTGAAGCATTGATGCTAACCACCATGCTACCGTGAGGCCCCCGTTCTGTGGTAATGGAGTCGGGGTCTTCATCGTAGGGCGGAGGTGTTGGGCGTGGGTTGTTAAGGAATGTGATCAGAAAGGGATCACTCGATTCGTGATCAGAGTCGCTGGGAGTGGGGCCTGTTGCATGGGGATAGTAGGGAGGTGTGCTGTGGCTGTCGTCTGAGTCACAGTCGCTGTCGCTGCTGCTTGTGGGCGTTCAGGGGCGGAGTCTAGAGTAAGGGGGCGGAGTCAAGTCCGTGGATGGGCTGGACGTGCTGGGGGAGGGTAGGAATACGTTTCCTGTGGACGGGGCGTGGTTATCTGCTGTGTTGAGCATGACCTGGTTGGACTGCGAGCCATATGTCTTCAGCTGGTTAATATGAAACCACGCAGTCTTCCCGTTGGGGTACTTTATTTTATACATGGAGGGGCTTACTTTGTCCGCAATGGAGTACGGACCTGAATACTTGGGTGACAGGAACGTGCTGGGGTTGTACAGGGAGAGCATAACCTGCTGTCCTACATCAAACTCAGTCGCATGCACTGTCTTGTTGAAACACGCCTTGCTCTGTTTCTTTCTGGTGCCTAGTTTTACTGCGGCTGCTGGCTGAGCCGTTTTAACGTTCTCTACAAGCTGTCTTACTGCGTTCTCGTGGGTGAGGGCCGTCACTTCGGGGCTGGTCAAGTTAAGTCCTAATAAATATTCCGTGCCTTTCATGGGGCGTCCGGTCATGAGAGTGTGTGGGGTGTAACCTGTGGATGTGGAAACAGTGTTACGCAAAAACATTAATGCAAAAGGGAGAACTGAGTCCCAAGTGGTGTTATTCTGTTGGACCATTTTTCTGAGAGTGGCTTTTAGGGTCCGATTCATTCGTTCCACAATACCACTTGACTGGGGCTGGTATGCGATATGAAATATTTGGGTGACGCCAAATATAGTTAGGATGTTTCTCATGACACGTCCCGTGAAATGGGAGCCTTGGTCGGATTCAATGCTGCGGGGGAGTCCCCATCTCGTAAAGATGTGGTGGGTCAGAATCTTAGCTGTGGTCTTTGCCGTGTTTGTCCTTGATGGGAATTTTGTAAATGTGTCGATAACCACCAACACATATTTGTAACCATTCCTGCAAGGGGGCAATGGTCCTATAAAATCAATCTGGAGGTTAGTCCAGGGGCCATTAATGGGGCGGGTGTGGCTGAGTTGAGCTTTTTTCACATATCTATCCATATTGTTCTGGGCACAGATAAGGCAATTCTCTACATAGTGGGTGATATCTGATTTTAAATTCGGCCACCAACAGAGCTGCCTGAGGTGGGCTACAGTGGGCTCAATTCCCTGGTGTCCATGACTATCATGGAACAAACAAATGAGTTGATTCCTGTCCTGTTCAGGAACCACATAAAGAGTGTCTTTCAGGATCACATCGTCATGTGTGGGCAGAGAATTCCTAAACTTATCATACGGTGCTGGGAAGTTTCCTTTTAAAATCTCCCTGAGATTTCCATCTTGTTTCTGGGCCTGCACTAAATCTTGGATATTGGTTTGTGAGACCTGCGCTGCGTGGACTGGGGCGCTTTCGGGGGGGGGGGGTCCAAAAATAACATTGCCTGGAGCCTGCTTTAGCTAGTGCGTAAGCTTTCTCATTTCCAGGTGGGGAAGAACGGTGGTGACTACGAACTTTTATGATTTCATACGTCCTGTCCTTTGCTTGTTCTAATATGTGGCAGAGTAATGGGGCTGATGGGAGAGGTTTACTGTCTGCAGAAACAAATCCTCTTGCTTCCCACAGGGGTAGGAATTCTGTTAGGCTGTTGCAGACATAGAGGCTGTCTGAGTATCTGCTGGGCTGGGGAAGGAATCGGGGTGATCTACTATATATGCAACGGCTGCCAGTTCTGCTGCCTGCGAGTTTAAGTGTCCTGGTACCTTTAATGAGATTTCTTCTCGGGTGCGTCCCTGCGCATCCTCTACATAAATACCGCATCCTGTTATGCGTTTTCCATCTAATACAGTGGAAGAGCCATCCACATATATTCTCAAGGATGCGCACGTGTCTGTGTGCTGGGGGCTCTGGGGTGAACTACCTATCTTCCTGGGAGGTGTTTCAGCGACGAAGGGGCCTGTGTTATGGTGGGTTGAGATAATTTCACATTCATGGGGGGGTGCCTGGGTACTGTAGGTTGTCGGCTCGGAAAGTGTGGGTTTTGGTCCGTTTAACAGTGATGTCCCGTCCCTGCAAAAGAAGGGTCCATCTGGCTGCTCGGATCTGGCTAACTGTGCCGTCCTTACGTCGTCCGTCTAATAAAAGTTGGGTGGGGGTGTGTTCCGTGAGGATTGTGATGGGGTTTAGTCCGGTTATATATGAAAAATATTGAACTGCCCAGAAAACTGCAAGCAGGTGCCTTTCACAGGCAGAAAATCCCCGCTCCACCGGATCTAAAACTCTTGATGCGTATGCCACGGGTCTTAACTGTTTGTGCCGTTCCTGGAGGAGCACGGCCGAAAGGGTGCGGTCTGTGGCAGCTACCTCTATAGAATAGGGGGAAAGCGGGTCTGGAACCTGTAGTGCGGGGGCTGCGATGAGGGCTCTTTTCAAAGCATCCACAGCATCCGTATGCTGCGGAAGCCATTCCCAAGGGGCTCCTTTCTTCAGGAGGTCGGGGGGGGGGGGGGGGGGGGGCTGCTTTGGTGGTGAAACCATCTATGTGGTTTCTACAGTAGCCAACCAGTCCTAAAAACGACCGGAGGGCTGATAATTTCTGGGGAAGGGGCAATTTGACAATCAAGTCAATCCTTTTATGCTCGGTCTCGCGTTTACCGTGCATGATAATTGTTCCCAAATATACCACTTTATCTTCCAAAATTTGGGCCTTTTTGGGGTTCACTTTGCATCCAATTTGCTGCAGGAGCCCTAGGAGTTCGGACAGAAGCGAGATGTGCTCTGCCTTTGTGTCTGTCTGCAGTAACAGGTCGTCCACATACTGGACCAGACATTCGGGGAGAGAAAATTTAGCTAAACCATTTGCCAGCTGTCTGGAAAATGGAGGGGGAGTTGTGGAATCCTTGTGGGAAGCATGTCCACATATATTGCTGACCTTTGAAAGTGAAGGCAAATTTATACTGGCTTGCTTTAGCCAATGGAATGGACCAGAATCCGTTACTGATGTCCAAAACTGTAAAATATCGTGAGTGGAGTCCCTGTTTGAGCATGGTCTCGGGACTTGTGGCTACCGTGGGGGCTGTGGCTGGGGTGACTTTGTTGAGTTCCCGGTAATCGATGGTCAGTCGCCATGATCCATCGGGCTTCCTCACTGGCCAAATCGGGGCATTATTAGTGGAAACTACTGATCTTAGTATGCCCTGCTCTAATAAGCTATCAATAACCTTGGAGATTTCTCCCTCTGCCTCTTGGGGAAATCCATATTGCTTCTGGGGTCTAGGGTCAGGTCCTGTAATTTGAACCGAACCAGCCATCCTGCCACAGCCATGTTTATGACTTGCAAATGCTGCTCTGTTTGTCTGCAGAATTGCCCTAACCTGTTTGTCTGTGCTAATTGTGGTCGGGTCAAACCAGTATTCGCCGACTACGCTGATCCTATTAGCGTAATCCCCTACTGTGAGCGTGGCGGGGGCTCTTGCTGACTTTGCCATTTTCCAGACACATTTGTTTACTGGGTCAAAGGACAGATTGTGCGAGTTCATAAAATCGATGCCCAAAATGTGTTCTGCTGTGTGGGGCAGGTCAACTAAAACGATGGGGTGTTTGGTAGTAATGTTGCCAATCTGAATGGATACAGGGGCTGTGATGTGTCCCTGCTGTGAGTGGCCTGTGAAGCCGCTGAGGGTGATGGTGTCTGTGGTGGGCCACATGTCTTTTTGGAACATGGTGGAGGAATTATTGTGGTGTGGGACCCTCCTGCATCCCAGAGAAGTTCAACGGGCTGTCCCCGTACTTTCGCTGCAATGACCGGTCGGCCGGACCTATCCCAAAGGGTGTCGCAGACCCAAGTTGGGGAGCCCGAACACCGTCAGTCTGTGCCGTTCATGTCTGTCTGGTCTGAACAGGTGCTTACACTGTGAATAGGCTTTGCCCTATTCCTATTTAGAGTGCCTGTCTGCTGGGCTCTCTGTGGCTTTTGTGGGGCATTGCACTCTCGTGCAAAGTGACCTAATTGTCCACAGTTATAACATTCCTGAGATTTCTGTGGTGGGCTGTTCCTGCCTTCGTTTACCCAGGCGGGGTTTTGGTGTGTCTTTACTGCGTGAATATCTGCCTCTGCCTGCTCTTCTTCGGGTTTCCTAAACACGGGTTTATTGTGTACAGATTGCTCCCAAGCGTGGGACAACCTTTTTAAAACCCAGTTTTTGTTGTGGGCCTCATCTGAGGGATCATAATTCGCACAAGCTCTCTGTCCTGCCTCTGTGGCATGAGAGATCAGGGTTCGGGTCCATTTGGCCATGTTTTCTGTGGACAAATGCATGTGGGTTAAATCTCCGAAAACTGTCATAAAATGGATCCACAGACGTCCAGCAAATGCTGTCGGGTCTTCTGTTTTCTTCTGCCTGCACTTATCCAGGCCTTCTACGGGGTCACTTCTATTGTAACCGATCGCATCTAGGATCGCCGTGTGCATCTCTGCAAGGGTGCCTCCTCCTACCGTCTGTGGGTCGGGGAGGGCTGCTACAAGGGAAGGGTCTAGGCTCAAAACTGTGAGCTTCACTTGCTCACGCTCATCCAGGCCGTACATGGTCGCCTGCTGCTTAACTAGCAAAGAATTGGTGGGGGTCTGAGGTGGGGAGGAACGGTGTGATCTTTTTGCACGCGTCCCGTAATTGGGTCACGGTTAAGGGGGTCGTGTACATGAAATCCGTGTCTCCGTCCGCTGCAGCTCTGCGGTGGGTGGTGACTGGATTCATAGGAGTGTGATCTATCTGCTCTGTGGGGGGTTGGGGTGCATTTCTCTTTTGGGCTTTTCTTGCGCACATGTTCCCTGTACATACCTATGCGCGGTTTCATTTAGTTCTTGCCAATCGGGGCCATTTTCTTCATCTAATTGGGATCCAAATGTGCTTTGGAATTTGTTTTGGACTGAAAGCAAAGACTGCAGTTCTGCAATCTGCTTCCGGCATTTTGCATGATCAGCTGAGCTTTGTCTCTGCTCTGTGGTGGCAACATGGAGTGCTAGTTTAGCTCACAAGGGGCTGGTTTAGCTCACAGGGCTAATCACTGGCTTTTAAAGCAGGCCAGCAGCACCGTTCGATTCCCGTACCAGCCTCCCCGGACAGGCGCCGGAATGTGGCGACTAGGGGCTTTTCACAGTAACTTCATTGAAGCCTACTCGTGACAATAAGCGGTTTTTCATTTTCATTTTCATTTCTTAATGCTGCTTTCAGATCGCTGCACTGCTTTTGCAATGCCTCTACCTGTTTCTCTGTCTCTTCTCTTACCAGGACTACACGCTGTGTAGTCCTGGTAGGCCTTGTCGTACTGGGTCTGGAAGCTGCTCAGGTGCGCTAGACAAGACTGGTGTGCCCTCTTGGCATCATCCACCTCTCTGTCCTTCGCTGCACGGTAACATTGTGGATAGCACAATTGCTTCACAGCTCCAGGGTCCCAGGTTCGATTCCCGGCTGGGTCACTGTCTGTGTGGAGTCTGCACATCCTCCCCGTGTGTGCGTGGGTTTCCTCCGGGTGCTCCGGTTTTCTCCCACAGTACAAAGATGTGCAGGTTATGTGGATTGGCCATGATAAATTGCCCTTAGTGTCCAAATTGCCCTTAGTGTTGGGTGGGGATACTGGGTTGTGGGGATAGGGTGGAGGTGTTGACCTTGGGTAGGATGCTCTTTCCAGGAGCCGGTGCAGACTCGATGGGCCGAATGGCCTACTTCTGCACTGTAAATTCTATAAATTCTATGAAACTTCCTTCTTAATTCTATATTCTCTCTCACTATCTCACTGACATCAACTTTACTCATTCGATTCCTCTCTTCTAACTCTTTGCGGAGCGTCCGGACGATCTCCTCTGTGCCTCGCAATTGTGCCAGACAGGATACGATTGCCATCGGCTTGCGAGCTTTCCCTAAGCTCTTCTTATGGATTTCACTCAGGTTCTCCCACCAAGTATGTCCTATACTCCCGGGACCTGTTCCCTCATTAGCACAAAAGTCACTCCAAAGGGGCTATCCCTTCCCTTTGAGGTACCTTCTAATCTCAACTTCCCAAACGGGACACTATCCTACTCGGCTGGTCGCTGGGACCACGAATTCCTGTGGGTTCATGAGGCGTTCCATTGCCTTCATTGCTATTTCTCCTATCTGAGTGCTCTTTAAATTTGGAACAAGGGGTAATAAGGCGGTGCTGCAAACACGGGTACGGCTTTCGCTATTTTCCGGATTACAAACTCCCGACAGTTTTTCTCAACAAAATCTATCAGGTTTACCTTGTATCCCTGTTAGTACGCATGCATTAACACACTTCCTTATATCCCTGTTAGTACGCATGCATTAACACACTTCCTTATATCATTGTTAGTACGCATGCATTAACACACTTCCTTATATCCCTGTTAGTTACGCATGCATTAACACACTTCCTTATATCATTGTTAGTACGCATGCATTAACACACTTCCTTATATCCCTGTTAGTTACGCATGCATTAACACACTTCCTTATATCCCTGTTAGTTACACATGCATTAACACACTTCCTTATATCATTGTTAGTACGCATGCATTAACACACTTCCTTATATCCCTGTTAGTTACGCATGCATTAACACACTTCCTTATATCCCTGTTAGTACGCATGCATTAACACACTTCCTTATATCCCTGTTAGTACGCATGCATTAACACACTTCCTTATATCCCTGTCAGTTACATATACATTAACACACTTCCTTATATCCCTGTTAGTACGCATGCATTAACACACTTCCTTATATCCCTGTTAGTACGCATGCGTTAACACACTTCCTTATATCCCTGTTAGTTACACATGCATTAACACACTTCCTTATATCATTGTTAGTACGCATGCATTAACACACTTCCTTATATCCCTGTTAGTTACGCATGCGTTAACACACTTCCTTATATCCCTGTTAGTTACACATGCATTAACACACTTCCTTATATCATTGTTAGTACGCATGCATTAACACACTTCCTTATATCCCTGTTAGTTACGCATGCATTAACACACTTCCTTATATCCCTGTTAGTTACGCATGCATTAACACACTTCCTTATATCCCTGTTAGTACGCATGCATTAACACACTTCCTTATATCCCTGTTAGTACGCATGCATTAACACACTTCCTTATATCCCTGTTAGTACGCATGCATTAACACACTTCCTTATATCCCTGTTAGTACGCATGCATTAACACACTTCCTTATATCCCTGTTAGTACGCATGCATTAACACACTTCCTTATATCCCTGTTAGTACGCATGCATTAACACACTTCCTTATATCCCTGTTAGTACGCATGCATTAACACACTTCCTTATATCCCTGTTAGTACGCATGCATTAACACACTTCCTTATATCCCTGTTAGTACGCATGCATTAACACACTTCCTTATATCCCTGTTAGTACGCATGCATTAACACACTTCCTTATATCCCTGTTAGTTACGCATGCATTAACACACTTCCTTATATCCCTGTTAGTACGCATGCATTAACACACTTCCTTATATCCCTGTTAGTACGCATGCGTTAACACACTTCCTTATATCCCTGTTAGTTACGCATGCATTAACACACTTCCTTATATCCCTGTTAGTACGCATGCATTAACACACTTCCTTATATCCCTGTTAGTACGCATGCATTAACACACTTCCTTATATCCCTGTTAGTACGCATGCATTAACACACTTCCTTATATCCCTGTTAGTACGCATGCATTAACACACTTCCTTATATCCCTGTTAGTACGCATGCATTAACACACTTCCTTATATCCCTGTTAGTACGCATGTATTAACATACTTCCTTATATCCCTGTTAGTACGCATGCATTAACACACTTCCTTATATCCCTGTTAGTACGCATGCATTAACACACTTCCTTATATCCCTGTTAGTACGCATGCGTCAACACACTTCCTTATATCCCTGTTAGTTACGCATGCATTAACACACTTCCTTATATCCCTGTCAGTTACATATACATTAACACACTTCCTTATATCCCTGTTAGTACGCATGCATTAACACACTTCCTTATATCCCTGTTAGTATGCATGCATTAACACACTTCCTTATATCCCTGTTAGTACGCATGCATTAACACACTTCCTTATATCCCTGTTAGTACGCATGCATTAACACACTTCCTTATATCCCTTTTAGTACGCATGCATTAACACACTTCCTTATATCCCTGTTAGTACGCATGCATTAACACACTTCCTTATATCCCTGTTAGTACGCATGCATTAACACACTTCCTTATATCCCTGTTAGTATGCATGCATTAACACACTTCCTTATATCCCTGTTAGTACGCATGCATTAACACACTTCCTTATATCCCTGTTAGTTACGCATGCATTAACACACTTCCTTATATCCCTGTTAGTACGCATGCATTAACACACTTCCTTATATCCCTGTTAGTACGCATGCATTAACACACTTCCTTATATCCCTGTTAGTACGCATGCATTAACACACTTCCTTATATCCCTGTTAGTACGCATGCATTAACACACTTCCTTATATCCCTGTTAGTACGCATGCATTAACACACTTCCTTATATCCCTGTTAGTACGCATGCATTAACACACTTCCTTATATCCCTGTTAGTACGCATGCATTAACACACTTCCTTATATCCCTGTTAGTACGCATGCATTAACACACTTCCTTATATCCCTGTTAGTACGCATGCATTAACACACTTCCTTATATCCCTGTTAGTACGCATGCATTAACACACTTCCTTATATCCCTGTTAGTACGCATGCATTAACACACTTCCTTATATCCTGTTAGTACGCATGCATTAACACACTTCCTTATATCCCTGTTAGTACGCATGCATTAACACACTTCCTTATATCCCTGTTAGTACGCATGCATTAACACACTTCCTTATATCCCTGTTAGTACGCATGCATTAACACACTTCCTTATATCCCTGTTAGTACGCATGCATTAACACACTTCCTTATATCTCTGTTAGTACGCATGCATTAACACATTTCCTTATATCCCTGTTAGTACGCATGCATTAACACACTTCCTTATATCCCTGTTAGTACGCATGCATTAACACACTTCCTTATATCCCTGTTAGTACGCATGCATTAACACACTTCCTTATATCCCTGTTAGTACGCATGCGTTAACACACTTCCTTATATCCCTGTTAGTTACGCATGCATTAACACACTTCCTTATATCCCTGTTAGTACGCATGCGTTAACACACTTCCTTATATCCCTGTTAGTTACGCATGCATTAACACACTTCCTTATATCCCTGTCAGTTACATATACATTAACACACTTCCTTATATCCCTGTTAGTACGCATGCATTAACACACTTCCTTATATCCCTGTTAGTACGCATGCATTAACACACTTCCTTATATCCCTGTTAGTACGCATGCATTAACACACTTCCTTATATCCCTGTTAGTACGCATGCATTAACACACTTCCTTATATCCCTGTTAGTTACGCATGCATTAACACACTTCCTTATATCCCTGTTAGTACGCATGCATTAACACACTTCCTTATATCCCTGTTAGTACGCATGCATTAACACACTTCCGAATTCTGGAGGATTGATCAGAACTGCTTGAACACTTGTATTTATTTCTGTTCCCAATTGGATTCTAATTCAAATTTTTGGGTTCTCTCGAAGTGGAGGGGGGGGGGGGGCACTTCTAAGTTGAGTCCCGTCAGGGTTCGCCAATAAATGTTGCTCGTTGTGCTTTTACTTAATTGCTCTGTTTTAAATTTTTAAAAATAAATTTAGAGTACCCAATTATTTTTTCCAATTAAGGGGCAATTTAGCCTGGCCAATCCACCTAACCTGCACATCTTTTGGGTTGTGGGGGTGAAACCCACGCAGACACGGGGAGAATGTGCAAACTCCTCACAGACAGTGACCCAGGGCCGGGATTCGAACCCGGGTCCTCAGCACCGTAGGCAGCAATGCTAACCACTGTGCCACCGTGCTGCCCATTGCTCTGTTTTAATAACCTTTGCTCTAGAGTCGCCAGGTATGTTTATAATACCACCACGAGGTTCAAAGCCAAGTGCTGATCAATAACTCAACACACCAGTTAGTAAGTTTCAAATCAAACACATTTATTATACACAGCCAATCACTACTCATGCATAAAACTCTACTTACTAGATTATCTCTAACACTAAAAGGCCGATACTTAGCTGTGGAAATGGCCCACCAGGTCAGGGGAACAATGGCCTTTCGTTCGATTCTGAGTCTGCGGGCTTCAAGCTGGTATAGACTAGTAGCTAGGAGCGCCTATCTCGTAGCGTGCGTTGACTGGAGACTTACTTGGTTGGTGCAGCTGCTAGGCAAGTCTCTCCTTGTTGAGAGTCACGGTCAAGAGTTGTTTCGAGCTGCTGAGAGACCCTGCCAAGAAGCTGTTAGGCCGGTCACTGTTCGCTGAGAGCCAAGTGCCAAGAGAGCGAACTGAACTTGGGGACTCTATTTTATAGTCCCCAGGGGTTTCGCGCCCTTTTGGGCGGACCCCGGACATGGTCCCAATCAATTGGACCAAGTCCCAATCGCTTCAATCGATTTCTCCAATACTGGAGCTGTTCCCTGATCGCTGGGCGGTTCCTGTGTCCGTTGGCGCCAGGGAGTCTGGTTTGGTCCCGATCGTTTCAATGTTCCTAATGTATCTAATTGTTCCTGGGGATTGCTCATTAATATGCAGATGGTTGCTGGTTTCGGTTCTGTCTGGGTTTCTGCAAGTCTTAATACACAGGAAACCTTGCACCTGCTTGTTTCCCTGTCCCTGACCACTTTTCCCTGTATTCTTTGCGGGTCTCCATTTTGGAATCAGGAAGTGGCAAACCCAGGTGGCTGCACCATCCCGCAGTGATCCCCACCCAGAACGTCCTGCCCATACATCCCGGCCGCAGTGGGCCCCCCCTCACCGGTCCCCATACCCTGCACCCCAGACACCTGCACAGAACGTCACCTGGACCGGGTGTTGGTCCTCTCCATGTGGCGCTCACTCTCCGTCTGGCTGTGGACATGTCCGCTGAGCTGTGTCCCATTCCCCTGGGTGTTGGGATGTTGATGCTGCCTGTGTGGTGTTGCTCCTGTAGTGTCCAGGCTGATTGGGATGCGGGGCAATAACTCCCACATGCTAAAAGGCCCGCCCACCCTCGGGAATCCACTTAGGTTGTGTGAGGTGCTTACTTATCCACGATTGCCAATTCCATATCAGAGACAGCCTTTAGTCGCACGGCCAGCGACCTCCATGGACGTTGGGACAGATTGACAGGTTCTGGAACGGGTACACATGATCCGGTTGGCATGGTGATACCGCGCGAGGTTTCTCCCCCCAATGCCTGCCCCTGGGAGGGGATTTGGGGAAAAACCATCTTACCCATAGGGTGGTGACGGTCTGGAACACACAGCCTGGGAGGGTGATGGAGGCCGGTTGCCTCACATCCTTTAAAAAGCACCTGGATGAGCACTTGGCACCCAGAACATTCGATGCTATGGACCAAGTTCTGGTAAATGGGATTAGATAGACAGGTCAGGTGTTTTTCCTGAATTGGTGCAGACTCGATGGGCTTTTTCTGCACTGTGTTATTCTGTGATTCTGTGAATCGAATCTATAATCTCATGAACACAAAGTCCCTTTTAATTGCACAATTTGACTGTGGAAAAATGCACTCTCCACTCTGAACATCAAAGTCTGGAATCTCCTCAAAATTCCCCCATAGGATTGTCATTTGAGAGTTTCCAAACTACAGTACCAAAAACACACTTCAAAAATCTTCTCATAATTATAATCCATGCCCTTGGTGCTTTGCATCCTGGAAGACGGCCTTTTCTTTCTAACACCCGATGACGGATTGAGATTCAAAGATAAATTCAGCACCATGTTTCCGGTGTGTCCTCCCAGGGGGAAGCATGTTCCTACTCGGAATAAGAACATAAGAACTAGGAGCAGGAGTAGGCCATCTGGCCCCTCGAGCCTGCTCCGCCATTCAATTAGATCATGGCTGATCTTTTGTGGACTCAGCTCCACTTTCCGGCCCAAACACCATAACCCTTAATCCCTTTATTCTTCAAAAAACTATCTATCTTTACCTTAAAAACATGTAATGAAGGAGCCTCAACTGCTTCACTGGGCAAGGAATTCCATAGATTCACAACCCTTTGGGTGAAGAAGTTCCTCCTAAACTCAGTCCTAAATCTACTTCCCCTTATTTTGAGGCTATGTCCCCTAGTTCTGCTTTCACCCGCCAGTGGAAACAACCTGCCCGCATCAATCCTATCTATTCCCTTCGTAATTTTATATGTTTCTATAAGATCCCCCCTCATCCTTCTAAATTCCAACGAGTACAGTCCCAGTCTACTCAACCTCTCCTCATAATCCAACCCTTCAGCTCTGGGATTAACCTCGTGAATCTCCTCTGCACACCCTCCAGTGCCAGTACGTCCTTTCTCAAGTAAGGAGACCAAAACTGAACACAATACTCCAGGTGTGGCCTCATTAACACCTTATACAATTGCAACATAACCTCCCTAGTCTTAAACTCCATCCCTCTAGCAATGAAGGACAAAATTCCATTTGCCTTCTTAATCACCTGTTGCACCTGTAAACCAACCTTCTGTGACTCATGCACTAGCACACCCAAGTCTCTCTGCACAGCGGCATGCTTTAATATTTTATCGTTTAAATAATAATCCCGTTTGCTGTTATTCCTACCAAAATGGATAACCTCACATTTGTCAACATTGTATTCCATCTGCCAGACCCTAGCCCATTCACTTAACCTGTCCAAATCCCTCTGCAGACTTCCAGTATCCTCTGCACTTTTCACTTTACCACTCATCTTAGTGTCATCTGCAAACTTGGACACATTGCCCTTGGTCCCCAACTCCAAACCATCTATTATAGATTGTGAACAATTGTGGGCCCAACACGGATCCCTGAGGGACACCACTAGCTACTGATTGCCAACCAGAGAAACACCTATTTATCCCAACTCTTTGCTTTCTATTAATTAACCAATCCTCTATCCATGCTACTACTTTACCCTTAATGCCATGCATCTTTATCTTATGCAGCAACCTTTTGTGTGGCACCTTGTCAAAGGCTTTCTGGAAATCCAGATATACCACATCCATCGGCTCCCCGTTATCTATGAATTCATCAACATCAAACATTTTTTAAATGATATCCGACCTTCAAGTTAATGTTAAAAGGGGCAGCATGGTGGCCTAGTGGTTAGCACAACTGCCTCACGGCGCCGAGGTCCCAGGTTCGATCCTGGCTCTGGGTCGCTGTCCGTGTGGAGTTTGCACATTCTCCCTGTGTCTGCGTGGGTTTCGCCCCCACAATCCAAAAATGTGCAGAGTAGGTGGATTGGCCACACTAAATTGCCCCTTAATTGGAAAAAATAATTGGGTAATCTAAAATTTTAAAGAGAAAAAAAATATATTTATATAAAAAAAGTCAATGTTAAAAGCGCACAAGAATCTTCTTGTACTCTGCACTTGTTTAAAGGTGGAACGCATTTGCGGGTAAGGCTGGTTCTTTACCTTTTTCAGAAGAGGGATTTAGAAAGGAGGGAGGGCGGAAGGGAGGGAGGGCGGGGAGGGTAATTGGGGGAGGGAGGGCGGAAGGGAGGGAGGGCGGAAGGGAGGGAGGGCGGAGAGGGAGGAGGGTAATGGGGGAGGGCGGAAGGGACGGAGGGTGGCGAGGCGGGAGGGTGGAGAGGAGGGAGGGGAGGGCGGCAAGGTGGAGAGAGGGCGGAGGGAGGAGGGGAGGGAGGGTGGAGAGGAGGAGGGGGAGGGCGGCAAGGTGGAGACAGGGTGGAGGGAAGAGGGGAGGGGGCGGAGTGGAGAGAGGGAGATGGGGAGGGATGGTGGAGGGAGGGGGAGGTGAGGGGGAGGGATAAGGGAGGAAGGGAGGGGGGCGGGGTGGGGGAAGGGCGAAGCGGAGAGAGGGAGGAGGGGAGGGGGTGGAGAGGGCAGAAGGGAGGGAGGGGGAGAGGAGGGAGGGTAGAGGGGGAGGGCGGCGAGGTGTGGATAGAGGGTGGAGGGAGATGGGAGGGAGGGGGTGGAGAGGGCAGAAGGGAGGGAGGGCGTGGTGCAGTGGGGAAGGGTTTGGCATCCTGGGTGGGAGGGGGGGTGAAGTGAGCGCCCTGTCAAGGCATGAAAATGAGGGCCTAAATGGTGGTGTGGGCCCTGTCCCAATGAGGGTCTATCTCACGGTGTGGGACCTGTCCCAATGAAGGTCTATCTCACAGTGTGGGCCCTGTCCCAATGAAGGTCTATCTCATGGTGTGGGCCCTGTCCCAATGAAGGTCTATCTCACGGTGTGGGACCTGTCCCAATGAGGGTCTATCTCACGGAGTGGGCTGGCAGAATGCTGAGGGGGATGAGTTGACCCGCAGTGTTTCAGGTCTCCCCATTGACATGGGGCCCTGTCCTTTGTCTTGCCCAGGAGAGTGGGCCAGACACCTTCAGTCTGCACGTTCAGCCTTGGCCAACAGAGTGGCGAGTGCAACACAACACTCTCTCTTCCACAATAAAGGAAATGTCCCTCAACCTCTTTGTAACCATCAACGTGTGCTGGCTGTGAGCCATGCTGGTATTAACCAATTCACAATACAGCAATACAATAAACCAATGTCATGTGAAATATTTGCAAACAAAACTGATTTCCAAAAAGCACCTGCTCTTGTTTTATGGGAATGGAGTTGGACTGAAACGTTTGGGGGAAAATACTCAGCCAGTCTGACTAGGACAGAGGGCACGGTTTGAACTTGTTTAACCAATATTGAGTCCAGGAGGCTTTAAGGAGCCTAATTGGAAATTTGGAAGCTGTTCCTCAATCTTCTGCTGAACCGCAGTGGAATATTGCAGCAGGTGGATAGCAGGAATAGTGGGATCACCTATCCCTGAACTTCACTTTTCCTCCATCTGACCCTTTCCCTTCTCCAACATCACATTTCCACCTTCACTTCCGAAGAAATCATAGCACTTGAAACATCTTTATATTTATTGTCACAAGTAGGCTTACATTAACACTGCAATGAAGTTACTGTGAAAGGCCCCTAGTCGCCACAGTCCGGCGCCTGTTCGGGTACACAGAGGGAGAATTCAGAATGTCCAATTCACCTAACAAGCACGTCTTTGGACTGTGGGAGGAAACCGGAGCACCCGGAGGAAACCCACGCAGACACGGGGAGAACGTGCAGATTCCGCACAGATAGTGACCCAGTGGGGAATCGAACCTGGGACTCTGCCGTTGTGAAGCAACAGTGCTAAGTACTGTGCTGCCGCGCCGCACAGTACATTAACTCTTCCTCTCTCTCCACACAGCTGCTGAGTTTTCTAGTGCCTTATTTTTATTTCTGTTTACTCTTAGCTGTCTTTCTGTCTGAATCTTTCTTTAATCTGCTTCTCTATCTCACATTGCTCCTGTCATGTGAGAGACCTTTAAGAAATGGATGTTTAAGCAATGTACCTTTAAGAAATGGATGTTTAAGCAATGTACCTTTAAGAAATGCAGCAGCTCATATTACTGAAGTGATGTCAGAGGGTGGGGGTAGCTGAGTTGAGCTCACTACTGCTTTTTGGGAGTTTTTAGTTTCAGTTTTGAGGAAAAGAGCTTGGGTGTGTCTGTGTTTGCAGTGAGCTGGATCTGCTGTGATCTCTGCAATGAAAGACTATCTCTGAATCATTTGGGTGATTTAAACTCATAATAGTAATGTCTTTAACCTGATGTGTTTCTGTTTAAAGGTGTGAAGTCTTTTGGAGCTTTGAAGGAACATTTTGAGGGATTATTTAGTAAGGAGTGTTAAGGGATCCAATGTTTATTTAAGAAGGTTAAGTTAAATTCATGGAATAAACATTGTTTTGCGTTTAAAAACCCACGTGTCCATAATTGTAATACCACACCTGGAGACCAAGCCGTGTGCTTCAAAAGCAACAATACATTAAAGGGAGAGGCTGGTTGAACTCCATGGTACACTTTGGGGTTCTGAAAACGCCGCTCCCATAACACTCCTCATTTCTGATTACAGAATGAAACCTGCACTATCCTAACTATGTCCCTTAAGGTCTCAGTTATGAGGACAGATTGGAGAGATTGCAATTGTCCTTGGAGAGAGGAAATTTGAGTTGTTCACAATAATGAGGGGGCTGGACAGAGTAGATCGGGAGAAACTCTTCCCAGTCTTAAAAAGATCACGAATGAGAGGGCACAGATTTAAAGTGATTTGCAAAAGAAGAAAATGGAATATGAGAAAAACCTTGTTCATTCAACGAATGGCTTGGGTCTGGAATGCACTACCTGGGAGTGTGTTGGAGCCACACTCAATCGAGGCATTCAAGAGGGCGTTTGATTATAGAAACAGTAAAAGGCAGGGGAATGACACTGAGTCACGCTGCTTGTTTGACGAACTGATGCAGACGCTATGGGCAAAATTGCCTCCTGCACTGTAACAATTCTGTGATTCTGTGAAGGTATGATCTGTACCTCTTTTGATAACAAAAAACAATACAGCACAGGAACAGCCCCTTCAGCCCTCTAAGCCTGTACTGGTCATGATACCACCCTTGGCTTAAAGCCTCAGCACTTCCTTGTGCAGTATCCTTCTATACCACTCTATCCATGTATTTGTCAAGATGCTGTTTGAACGCCGTTAATGTATCTGCTTCCACAATATCCCCAGGCAGTACGTTCCAGGCACTCACCACCCTCTGTGTAAAAAAACCTGCCTCACACATCTCCTCTAAACTGTGCCCCACGGACCTTAAACCTATGCCCCCTGGTGACTGACCCCTCCACCCTGGCAAAGAGTGCCTGCCCATCACTCTATCCATGCCCCTTGTAGACATCTATCAGGACACCCCTCAACCTCCGTCTTTCTAATGAAAACAATCCAAGTCTATTTAGCTTCTCCACATAGCTAACATCCTCCAGACCCGGCAACATCCTGGTAAACCTCCTCTGCACCCTCTCCAAAGCCTCCACATCCTTCTGGTAATGTGCCTAGTTTAAATTTCAAACAATGTTTGGCAGTTAACTGTCAGTCAGCATCAACTGGTGTATTCTTTGGCCAACACCTCCACCAATCAGTACTGTCTTCTCATACTGTTGTCTCCCTTGGCTTTGTATTCTTGTCTTGATGAATGCTAGATGAAAAGCTTCATCAGAAATGTCTCTTTTGCAGCAATACTGGGGATTTGTGCTGCCAACGGTCTGCCTAACTATGAATGATCTTTCCTTCTCAGGCGTGTGTCGCAGTTTAAAATCGATTGTCGTGCACATTGGTATAGTCGATTACTTTGAGGATCCTGATAGCCCAGAAGCTCGAAGGTTGTTTGAGGAAATGGTCTGCAAACTTCAGGTAGATTCCTTGTCCTGCATTCTGGAATAATCAGAAATCCCACATCATCAATTCAATATTTGTGGTATTACCATTATAAAACTTGTAACTTCTGTATTCAGGAATTGCTGAGTAAATCAATTCATTTTTTCCAGTTACTCAAATGATATAACAAACAATGTGATAATCTGTGAATGTAGACAAATGAATGGCAAGCTGAAAATGAAATGAAATGAAAATCGTTTATTGTCACGAGTAGCCTTCAATGAAGTTACTGTGAAAAGCCCCTAGTCGCCACATTCCAGCACCTGTTCAGGGAGGCTGGTACGGGAACTGAATCGTGCTGCTGGCCTGCCTTGGTCTGCTTTTAAAGCCCTGTGTTAAACAGCCCCTTATGCATCTACAAGCTATGACATAACAAAGTGAATGATCATCAATGGTGACCGGGGGCAGCACGGTGGCGCAGTGGTTAGCATTGCTGCCTCACGGCGCCGAGGTCCCACGTTCGATCCCGGCTCTGGGTCACTGTCCATGTGGAGTTTGCGCATTCTCCCCATGTTAGCGTGGGTTTCACCACCACAACCCAAAGATGTGCAGGGTAGGTGGATTGCTAAATTGCCCCTTAATTGGAAAAAATAAATTCGGTACTCTAAGTTTATATTTTTTAAAAATCAATGGTGACCGAATGCTGGTAACAGAAAGCATCATAGAAAAGTTACAGCACTGAAGGAGGCCATTCAGCCCACCTTTTCCATGCCTGTCGGAGGACATCCTGGTGCCCTTTCTAATCCCACCTTCCTGCTCCCGGTCCATTGCCCTGTAGCTTCCAGCACTGAAGGTGCAGATCCAGGTACTTTTTAAAAAGAGTTCAGGGTCTCTGCCTCCACCACCAACTCGGGCAGCAAATTCCAGACTCCCACTGCCCTCTGGGTAAAAAGGTTCTTCCTCACGTCCCCTCTATACCTTCTGCCTCCTACCTTGAATCTATATCCCCTGCTTCTAGAATTCTCCACCAAGGGAAACAATTTGATCCTGTCCACCCTATCTCTTCCACTCATAATTTTGTTCGCCTCAATTAAGTCACTGTCTGTGCGGTGTCTGCACGTTCTCCCGTGTCTGCGTGGGTTTCCTCTGGGTGCTCCGGATTCCTCTCAAAGATATGCAGGTTAGGTGGATAGGCCATGATAAATTGCCCTTATTTATATATCCTTACTTTTCTATTCTATACCTCTGCCGATGAAGGAGAGCATTCCATCTGCTTTCTTTACAACCTTGCCTTTAGGGACCTGTGTACCTGTCACCAAGATCTCTCACTTATATACCCGTCTTAGCATATTCCCATTCATTGGATACTCCCTGTAACTGTTTGGCCTTGTTAAATGCTGACCTCACACTTCTCTGTGTTAAATTCCATCTGCAAATTTATCGCCCACTATTGTAGCTATCCTCAACACTGTCCACCACTCGGCCAATCTTTGCCATCTGTAAATTTCCAAATTGTGCCCCCCCCATGTTCATGTCCAATCATTACGATATAACACAAACAGTCAGGGTCCCGACGCCGAACCCTGTGGAACTCCACTTGTATCAACTTTCCAATTGCAAAGGCAGCCATTGAACATTACCCTTTGTTTCCTGTTACGAAGCCAGCTTTTTAACCAGTTTGTCACAGTGCCCTGTACCCCATGGGTTTTCACTTTCTTGACCAATCTGCCATGTGAGACTTTGTCAAACATCTTGCTAAAATCCATGTACACCACATCCACCGCACTACCTTCATCAACCCGTCTTGTCACCTCCTCAAAGAATTTGATTGAATTTGTGAGGCAAGACCTTTCTTTAACAAATCCATGCTGACTATCCTGACTAGTCCCTCACTTTCTATGTGACAGTTAATCCTATCTCTCAGGTTTCATTTACTAATTTCCCCACCACTGCCGTTAGATTAACCGGCCTATAATTGTTCGGCATTTCCTTTGATCCCTTTTTAAACAATGGGACCACGTTTGTATTTCCCCAGTCCTCCAGTACCTCCCCTGTGTCCAGTGAGGATTGGAAAATCATCCTCCTAGCATCTGCTATCTCCTCCCTGACCTACTTCAGTAGCCTCGGAAACAATCCATCTGGCCCTGGCGACTTAGCAACTTTCGAGGATTCCAATCCTTCAAGTACTTCTTCTCTCTGTATGATTATCCCATCCAGTATCTCAGTGTTCTTCCTTAACGACTATATCTGCATCATCCATCTCCTTTGTAAACATAGAGACAAAATATCCATTTAAAACCCTTCCCACAGCCTCTGCATCTTCACACAAGTCCCCCCCCCCCCCCCCCCCCCCCCTTCATCTCTGATAGGCCCCACTGTGCTTCCTTACCTAACCTTTTACCATTAATATACTGGCAAAACATCTTTGGATTTTGATGTACCATCAATAACGACAGAGGACAAGTTGAGAGTGAAACTGTGGCTTTAATTAGCTTCAAGATACCTGCTGACAGCCGGCCCAGACTGAAGACAGGGCCGGAGGTCGGCCACATTTACACCCGAGCCCGAGGGGAGGAGCCACAGATGGAGCCAGCAGGGGCAAGCCCAGGCATGTTACATACAGCAGGTATAATACAATACAGGGTATAGCACAGGTTTTCTTTAACTTTACTTGCTAATCTTTTTTCATGCCCCCTCTTTGATTTCCTTACTTTCCACTAATTAATCCTCCAGCAATGCCGGCCAGCCCACCTCAGCCAAGTCCCTTCTCATTCCTGCAGAATTTCTCTTCCCCCAGTTCAACATTCTTACTCCTGCTTCATCTCTGTCTGTTTCCATGGTAATGCTGAATTATACTGAATTGTGATCACTATCCCCAATATGCTCGCTGTCACTTCACTGACTTCTTCCTTCCCCAAGACGAGGTCTAGAATTGCATCTCCTCTTGTTGGGTTTGTAAATAATTGGGTGAATAAACTCTCCTGGATTCACTGCATGAATTTTTCTCCCTCAGTTCCCCTTACATTGTTTGAATCCCAGTTGACATTGAGATAGTTAAAGTCTCCGACTATTATTGTCCTCTTGTTCTAACAGGCAGAAATCTGCCTACATATTTGCTCTCCAATCTCCCTTTCACTATTTGGGGGTTTGTAGTAAACTCCCAGTAGTGTCACTTTATTTCCACGTTCGACCCATGAAGCCTCATGTGTTGACCCGTTTAGTCTATCACCCCTTCTCACAACTGGAATGGATTCCTTCATCATTAGTGCTACTCCCCCTCCTTTTCTATCCCCACCCTGTCCTGCCTGAAAACTGTAACCAGGGATATTCAGCTGCCAATTTTAGAGTCATAGATGTTTACAGCAAGGAAACAGGCCCTTCGGCCCAGCTTGTCCATGCCGTCCAGTTTCTATCACTAAGCTAGTTCCACTTGCCCGCATTTGGCCGATATCCCTCTATACCTACCCTGCCCATGTAACTGTCTAACTGTTTTTTAAAGCAAAAATTGTACCCGCCTCTACCACTGCCTCTGGCAGCCCGTTCCAGACACTCACCACCGTCTGGTCTCTTTTGTATCTCTCACCTTAAACCTATGCCCTCTCGTTCTAGACTCCTCTAGATGTTGACTATCTACCTTATCTATACTCCTCATTATTTTATAGACCTTTGTAAGATCACCTCTAAGCCCACGCTCCAGGGAAAAAAGTCCCAGCCTCTCCTTATAACTCAGACCATCAAGTCCTGGTAGCATCCTTGTAAATCTCTTCTGAACTTGTCTCTTTCTAGTTTAACAATATCCTTTCTATAATAAGGTGACCAGAACTGAACACAGTATTCCATGTGTGGTCTTACTAATGTCTTGTACAACTTCACCAAGACGTCCCAACTCCTGTATTCAATATTCTGACCAATGAAACCCAGCATGCTGAATGCCTTCTTCACCACCCTGTCCACCTGCCACTCCACCTTCAAGGAGCTATGAACCTGTAACCCTCGATCTCTTTGTTCTGTAATTCTCCCCAAATCCCTACCATTAACTGAGTAGGTCCTGCCCCGATTTGATCTACAAAAATGCATCACCTCACATTTATCTAAATTATAAGACCATAAGACATTGGAGCAGAATTAGGCCACTCGGCCCATCGAGTCTACACCGCCATTCAATCATGGCTGATATTTTTCTCATGCCCATTTTCCTGCCTTCTCCCCATAACCCCTGATCCCCTTATTGATCAAGAGCCTATCTATCTCTGTCTTAAAGACACTCAGTGATTTGGCCTCCTCAACCTTAATGTGCAGGTTCAGTCGGCAGTTAGGAAGGCAAATGCAATGTTAGCATACATGTCAAGAGGGCTAGAATACAAGATGAGGGATATACTTCTGAGGCTGTATAAGGCTCTGGTCAGACCCCATTTGGAGTATTGTGAGCAGTTTTGGGCCTTGTATCTAAGGAAGGATGTGCTGGCCTTGGTAAGGGTCCAGAGGAGGTTCACAAGAATGATCCCTGGAATGAAAAACTTGTCGTATGAGGAATGTTTGAGGACTCTGGGTCTGTACTCATTTGAGTTCAGAAGGATGAGGGGGGATCTTATTGAAACTTACAGGATACTGCGAGGCCTGGATAGAGTGGACGTGGAGAGGATATTTCCATTTGTCGGAAAAACTGGAAGCAGAGGACCCCATCTCAGACTAAAGGGACAATCCTTTAAAACAGAGATGAGGAGGAATTTCTTCAGCCAGAGGGTGGTGACTGTGGAACTCTTTGCCGCAGAAGGCTGTGGAGGCCAAATCACTGAGTGTCTTTAAAACAGAGGTAGATAGGTTCTTGATTAATAAGGGGATCAGGGGCTATGGGGAGGAGGCAGGAGAATGGGGATGAGAAAATATCAGCCATGATTGAATGGCGGAGCAGACTCGATGGGCCGAGTGGCCTAATTCTGCTCCTATGTTTTATGGTCTTATGAGCCCTCCGAGGTGTCCTCCCACAGTACGGCTATCATATTCTCCATAACCAGGATTGCTACTCTCCCAACCTTTTTTCGCCCCCCTCTATCTCTCCTGAAGCATCTATATCCTGCAAAGTTCAGCTGCCAATCCTGCCCTTCCTTTAACCACGATAGCCACAACATCGCAATTCCAAGTATAATAAGTGCTCTAAGTTTATCTGCTTTACTCACTATACAATAATAATAGTAACCTTTTATTGTCACAAGTATGAAGTTACTGTGAAAAGTCCCTAGTCACCACATTTGGCACCTGTTCGGGTAAGCTGGTACGGGAATCGAACCCGCGCTGCTGGCCTTGTTCTGCATCACAAACCAGCTGTCTAGCCCACTGAGCTAAACCAGCCCTTTGGTCTGGCGTTGAAACAAATACACTTCAAACCACTGCATTTGAGCAGACAGGGTGATGTTGTTCTCTTATTTTGGTTCTCTATTTCTCCTTCAGTTATGACACCTTCTAACCTAACTCTAACCTAACTCTAACCTAACTCTAACCTAATCTAACCTTCTAACCTAACACTCTGGTTCCCACCCCCCTGCCATATTAGTTTAAATCCTTCTGAGTGACTCTAGCAAACCTCCCAGCCAGGATATTGGTGCCCCTCCAGTTTAGATGCAACCCGTCCTTCTTGTACAAGTCCCATCTGCCCTGGAAGAGACCCCAAAAATCAAGAAATCTGAAACCCTCCCTCCTACACCACCAGTTTAGCCACGTGTTCAGCTGCTCTATCCTCCTATTTCTAGCCTCACTGACACATGGCACAGGGAGTAATCTTGAGATTACAACCCGAGAGGTCCTGATTTTTAGCTTACTGCCTAACTTCCTGAACTCCTTCTGCAGGAGTTCCCGGCTTGGGTCACTGTGCGGAGTCTGCAGGTTATCCCCATGCCTGTATGGGTTTCCTCCGGGTGCTCGGGCTTCCTCCCACAGTCGAAAGAATGTTAGGTGGATTGGCCATGCTAAATTACCCTTAGTGTCCAAAAAGAAAGGTTGGGTGGGGTTACAGGGATAGGTTGGAAGTGTGGGCTTAAGTGTGGTGCTCTTTCCAAGGGCCGGTTCAGACTCGATGGGCCGAATGGACTCCTACACTGTAAATGCTATGATTCTATGATCTCATCACTCTTCCTGCCTATGTCGTTAGTACCCATGTGAACTACGACCTTTGGCTGTTCACCCTTCCCCCTTCAGAATGTCTTGTGTTCGTTCAGAGACATCCTTGACCCTGGCACCAGGGAGGCAACACACCATCCTGGAGTCTCTTTCACGTCCACAGAAGCGCCTATCTGTGCCCCTTACTATAGAGTCCCCTATAACTATCGCTCTCCTACACTTTGCCCTCCCCTGCTGAGCAACAGAGCCAGTTGTGGTGCCACTGTTCTGGTTGCTGTTGTTGATGATTGCTGCATGCAGCAGTTGGGAAAGGAAATCCTGGATGCTGTAGGGAACAGCTCGCGTTCAAACGCAGTCAGCGGTAAACGTCTCTGCTTCACTACTGACTGGAAGATGTGAGCAGACGTCATTGAATATTGGAGGCTGAGATAGATGTTTAGCTGTCAGGGTCTTTGGAGAACAGACAGGAAAGGCAGCTGAGCCCACAATCAGATCAACCATGATCTTATTGGCTGCTGGGGCTGACGCTTGAGGCCGAATGGTCAACTGCTTCTGTTCCTATGTCAAAGCTCGCTCTAGGTAGCTTGTGTGTACAGATCGCTGTGACGGATTATATCTTTCTGTTTAAATCCATTAGGCTCTGAAGAAAAGACCTGGCTTTTCAAAGATTCTTCATATCAAAGCAGAAAGTGTTTGTTAAAGTTTACAAAAACAAACTGAAGCCATAAGTCAGACCGCAAAGTACCATTTCCTGAAAACACAATTTACTGAAATGTTTGATGTGAACAAGAAGCTAACGATGTATCAGACCTGATACAGCTCAGCTGACTGGTACAGCAACCATCAGTCAATCTACCTAATATAAAAAGATAGAATTAAACCAACTATCTATCTGCAATAAAACAATTTGGAAATTTCAGTATTCGGTCAAAGTGTGCCGACATTGAACCAAGTCATTCTTCATTCTTCAGTGAGATGAACTTTTGGAATCAGCATCAAGTTAATGAGACATCTTGGAAAGGAGCAACATTTAATGTGCCCGCTGAACCCGTCTCTGTTGAAACCATGAGGCACGTGGATGGAACCTTAACAAAATGAAGCGATATTTCAGCGTGACACTCTAATGAGGCCAATATCAAACTGTAAGGCCTCGGAGACTCCGATTCTTCAATCTTGACAGGGTAGAAGTGTAAATATCAAATTGCAGCTTCAGGACAAGGGAGAGCTGAATATACAATCCAGCAAAAGCAACATAGGCCTGAGGCCAGAAAGAGGTTTTTCACATGAGGTGGATTTCTGGGTGTGCAAGTGAAAGCTGGCTGCTTAATCTTTGATAGGACAGTAAATAAAGATCAGCTAGGGGACCAAAATGGCACTCATTCCGATTTTAACCAGTGATCCTTCAGGTCAGATTGCATTTAATGGAAACAGTATCAACCCAAATGACTCTCTGTGAATGACTCCATTAACACCAGAACCATTTCTATTGCAGGCTCTGTCCACTGGGCCTTTCCCCACCCCCAGTATCAATTACAAATTCTCACTCACTGACTGAAGCGGGAAGGATGAGTGGAACCTCTTCCAGCTGCCTTTCATTTACAGAAAGTTTCACGTCACCTATTCTAATCATGTTTCTCCCTTTTTCATTTTAACTATTGGATTAAATTATATTTTAGTCAGAAAGGCACCCAACTGCAGCGAAAATCTATTTTCTGGGCTTCGGCAGAAAGTCTCATTTCAAAAGCCCTGAGTTTGTAGAGTTTGGAATTGGCACTGGCTAAACTCGTGTAAGCAGAGGAAGTATCAGTTTCAAGAAACAGCCAGGGAGCTGCCTGTCAGCGACTGTATAATCCTGGGGAGCCATGTACTGTCAAACCTTCTAAACCTCAGATCTATTGGAGCTTTTGTGGACATGTTAATGCCACCTCTTCCACTAATCGGAACTCATTGTTGAACTAATAAAACTACTTTGTTGACACCATCTACCTGAGCACTTAAGTAAAGGAACAGATTCCTATTTGTTGAAACCCATTTCCTGCTGAATATCAAGCTGTTAAGACCCTAAACAGTCCATCTCCAATATTAGAATAGGAACAACATGGAGGCAATTGAATTAACATATTTCAGATTGTTCGAAGAATGTCATTGGACAATAAGAGGTAGAAACAGAAATTGGCCATTCTGCCCATCGATTCTCCTCCACCATTCAATGAGATTGTGACTGATCTGATGTGATAATCTTCAACTCCCTTATCTCCATATCCCTCGATTCCCTTGCTGATTAAAAATGTATGTCTCAGCCTTGGATATACTTAGCGACCCAACCTCTACAGATCTCTGCGGTAAAGAATTCCATATGGTGTGGGTACACCCACTGTGCTGTTAGGAGGGAGTTCCAGGATTTGGACCCAGCGTCAGTGAAGGAACGGTCGATATATTTCCAAGACAGGTTTATGACAGGTATATGGTGGAATTTAAAATACAGATGGAGAGTGAGAAGGTAAAATCAAATACCAGTGTTTTGTGTTTAAACAAAGGAGATTACAATGGGATGAGAGAAGAACTAGCTAAGGTAGACTGGGAGCAAAGACTTTATGGTGGAACAGTGGAGAACCTTCCAAGCGATTTTTCACAGTGCTCAGCAAAGGTTTATACCAACAAAAGGAAGGACGGAAGAAAGAGGGAAAATCGACCGTGGATATCTAAGGAAATAAGGGAGAGTATCAAATTGAAGGAAAGAGCATACAAAGTGGCAAAGATTGGTGGGAGACTAGAGGACTGGGAAATCTTTAGGGGGCGGCAGGAAACTACTAAAAAGGCTATAAAGAAGAGTAAGATAGAGTATGAGAGTAAACTTGCTCAGAATATAAAAACACAGTAAAAGTTTTTACAAATATATAAAACAAAAACGAGTGGCTAAGGTAAATATTGATCATATAGAGGATGAGAAGGGAGTTTTAATAATGTGAGATGAGGAAATGGCTGAGGAACTGAACAAGTTTTTTGGGTCGGTCTTCACAGTGGAAGACACAAATAACATGCCAGCGACTGATAGAAATGAGGCTATGACAGGTGAGGACCTTGAGAGGATTGTTATCACTAAGGAGGTAGTGATGGGCAAGCTAATGGGCCTAAAGGTAGATAAGTCTCCTGGCCCTGATGGAATGCATCCCAGAGTGCTAAAAGAGATGGCTAGGGAAATTGCAGATGGACTAGTGATGATTTACCAAAATTCACTAGACTCTGGGTTGGTCCCGGTGGATTGGAAATTAGCAAACGTGACACCACTGTTTTAAAAAGGAGGTAGGCAGAGAGCAGGAAATTATAGGCCAGTGAGCTTAACTTCGGTAGTAGGGAAGATGCTGGAATCTATCATCAAGGAAGAAATAGCGAGGTATCTGGATAGAAATTGTCCCATTGGGCAGACGCAGCATGGGTTCATAAAGGGCAGGCGTGCCTAACTAATTTAGTGGACTTTTCTGAGGACATTACCAGTGCAGTAGATAACGGGGAGCCAATGGATGTGGTATATCTGGATTTCCAGAAAGCCTTTGACAAGGTGCCACACAAAAGGTTGCTGCATCAGATAAAGATGCATGGCATTAAGGGTAAAGGTAGTAGCATGGATAGAGGATTCGTTATTTAATAGAAAGCAAAGATTGGGGATTAATGGGTGTTTCTCTGGTTGGCAATCAGTAGCTAGTGGTGTCCCTCAGGGATCTGTGTTGGGCCCACAATTGTTCACAATTTACATAGATGATTTGGAGTTGGGGACCAAGTGCAATGTGTCGAAATTTGCAGATGACACTCAGATGAGTGGTAAAGCGAAAAGTGCAGAGGATACTGGAAGTCTGCAGAGGGATTTGGATAGGTTAAGTGAATGGGCTAGGGTCTGGCAGATGGAATACAATGTTGACAAATGTGAGGTTATCCATTTTGGTAGGAATAACAGCAAACGGGATTATTATTTAAACGACAAAATATTAAAGCATGCCGCTGTTCAGAGAGACCTGGGTGTGCTAGTGCATGAGTCACAGAAAGTTGGTTTACAGGTGCCACGGGTGATTAAGAAGGCAAATGGAATTTTGTCCTTCATTGCTAGAGGGATGGAGTTTAAGACTAGGGAGGTTATGTTGCAATTGTATAAGGTGTTAGTGAGGCCACACCTGGAGTATTGTGTTCAGTTTTGGTCTCCTTACTTGAGAAAGGACGTACTGGCACTGGAGGGTGTGCAGAGGAGATTCACGAGGTTAATCCCAGAGCTGATGGGGTTGGATTACAAGGAGAGGTTGAGTAGACTGGGACTGTACTCGTTGGAATTTAGAAGGATGAGGGGGGATCTTATAGAAACATTTAAAATTATGAAGGGAATAGATAGGATAGATGCGGGCAGGTTATTTCCACTGGTGAAAGCAGAACTAGGGGACATAGCCTCAAAATAAGGGGAAGTAGATTTAGCACTGAGTTTAGGAGGAACTACTTCACCCAAAGGGTTGTGAATCTATGGAATTCCTTGCCCAGTGAAGCAGCTGAGGCTCCTTCATTACATGTTTTTAAGGTAAAGATAGATAGTTCTTTGAAGAATAAAGGGATTAAGGGTTATGGTGTTTGGGCCGGAAAGTGGAGCTGAGTCCACAAAATATCAGCCATGATCTAATTGAATGGCGGAGCAGGCTCGAGGGGCCAGATGGCCTACTCCTGCTCCTAGTTCTCATGTTCTTATGATTGACTTGGAGGGGAACTTGGAGGCCGTGATGTTTTTCTGCATCTGCTGCCGTTGTCCTTCTAATGGTGGAGGTGGCATGTTTTGAAGGTGCTGTCAGCGAATCTTGCTCCAAGTGGTTGCTTTCAGATACCTATCTGGTTTCAGTACAGGGCCAACTTCGGGAAGCTTGCGGCAGTAGCATCCAATATATATCCTCAGTAAATCATTCTATTTAATATGTATTTGCAATTGAACCTGCAACAGTTGTTAAACAAAGTTGTGATGTGCAAGTTCATTACATTATGTTGGCCTGTGACTGTAATGTGCAAGGTACATTATGTTCACAGTGAAATATTCAGGAACAGAGCTGTGTGCTCTATTCTGAAACAACTCACTGGAGGAGGAGGCTCCACAAATATCCCCATCCTCAATGATGGAGGAGCCCAGCACATCTCTGCAAAAGACAAGGCTGAGGTATTCTCAACAATCTTCAGCCAGAAGTGCCGAGTGGATGATCCATCTCAGTCTCCTCCAGAGGTCCCCAGTATCATAGATGTCAGTCTTCAGCCAATATGATTCACGTGATTTCAAGAAATGGCTGAAGGCACTGGATACTGTAAAGGGTATGGGCCCTGACAATATTCCAGCAATAGTACTGAAGGCTTGTGCTCCAGAACTGGCCGCACCCCTAGCCAAGCTGTTCCAGTACAGCTACAACACTGGCAGCTACCCGGCAATGTGGACCCAGGTGTGTCCTGTACACAAGAAACAGGACAAATCCAACCCAGCCAATTCCCGCCCTATCAGTCTGCTCTCCATCATCAGCAAAGTGATGGAAGGAGTCATCAACAGCGTTATCAAGCAGCACTTACTCAGCAATAACCTGCTCACGGACACTCAGTTTGGGTTCCGCCAAAGGCACTCAGCTCCTGACCTCATTACAGCTTTGGTTCAAACATGGACAAAAGAGCTGAATGCCAGAGGTGAGGTGAGAGTGACTGCCTTAGACATCAAGGCAGCATTTGACCGAGTGTGGCATCATGGAGCCCAAGCAAAACTGGAGTCAATGGGGATCAGGGGGGAAAACTTACTGCTGGTTGGAGTCATACCCGGCACAAAGGAAGATGGATGTGGTGGTGGTTGGAGGCCAATCATCTCAACTCCAGGACATCACTGCAGGAGTTCCTCAGGGTAGTGTCCTGGGCCCAACCATCTTCAGCTGCTTCATCAATCACCTCCCTTCCATCATAAGGTCAGAAGTGGGGATGTTTGCGGATGACTGCACAATGTTCAGCACCATTTGCGACTCCTCAGATAATGAAGCACACCATGTCCAAATGCAGCAAGACCCGGACAATATCCAGGCTTGGGGCTGACAAGTGGCAGGTTATATTCGTGCCACACTAGTGCCAGGCAGTGACCATCTCCTACAAGAGGATCTAATCAGCGCCCATTAACATTCAATGGCATTACCATCGCTGAATCCCCCACAATCAACATCCAGGGAGTTACCATTGATCAGAAACTGAACTGGACCCAGCCACATTAATACTGTGGCTACCAGGGCAGGTCAAAGACTAGGAATCCGACCGTGAGTAACTCACCTCCTGACTCCCCAAAGCCTGTCCACCATCTCCAAGGCACAAGTCAGGAGTGTGATGGAATACTCTCCACTTGCCTGGGTGAGCGCAGCTCCAACAACACTCAAGAAGCTCAACACCATCCAGGACAAAGTAGCCCCACTTGATTGCTCCCCTTCCACAAACATTCAAACCCTCCACCACCGATGAACAGTGGCAGCCGTGTATACCATCTACAAGATTCACTGCAGCAACTCACCAAGGTTCCTTAGACAGCACCTTCCAAACACACGACCTCTACCATCTAGAAGGACAAGAGCAACAGATACCTGGGAACCCCACAGCCTGGAGGTTCCCCTCCAAGTCACTCCCCACCCTGCCATGGGAATATATCAGCCGTTCCTTCACTGTCCCACAGCACAGTGGGTGAACCTACACCTCAAGGACTGCAGCAGTTCAAAAAGGCAGCTCACCCCCACCTCCTGAAGGGCAACTAGGGATGGGCAATAAATGCTGGCCTAACCAGCGCCACCCACATTCTGTAAATTAATTTTTTGAATTGTGGTCATGAAGCAAGATCCAAAACTGACTTTTGCAGATCCTTTAATTGTCATTACATGATGTGAAGACAGACTGATGTTTATTTATTTGAGGTATAATAGTAATCATTCTGATTGGTGGGATATGGTTTTGTGTAAGGGTATTCTTGCATGTGCCCAGTGAGAGTCTTTTATTTTGTTGTTATTAATTATTGTCAATGTAAACTGGCAGTGTCAGAGCTGTGCCAAACTCTCCATGATTCTCTCACCAATGTGACTTGTTATAAAGGTATATTGTTTGGTTAAGCGTTCACATGCAAGTTTTGGGGCGATGGGGAAGAGTTAGGAAGTGGCCTTCTGTGCAGTCATCGTTCCATGATTCTATGTTGGGGAAAATATTATTGGGCTGGTAAAATGTTATTTATATGTTGTAGGAGTAGATTTTATAAATATATATATATATTTAATCTTCATTCATCAATGGAAAATGCAAAGCCCTGAATTTTAAATATTTATAGGATGTGGTAGGGCTGAATTCAGATTGAAAAGTCTATAAGATATATTTATTTGTTGTGAAAGATTCTGTTGCTGATATGCTCACATCTCTGTTTCTCTTTCTCTCTCTCTACCTTTCAACATCTCCCACTCTGAGTGAAAACATCTGGAGCTGGATTCTCCCGTCGGCGACGGCAAAATCGCGTTTGGCCATCAGCCGGAGAATCAGAGTTCCCGACCAAATCGGATTGGCGCCACTTTTGCGATGTTCCGTCCCCTCCAAAGCGGCGTAATGACGGCTTCAGGACATTGCCTCGCGCGCGCGCGCCCCCCCCCCCCCCCGATGCTTCGTCCCCAAACAGCCAAGTTCCCGACGGCACGGGACACGTCTGGTCTCATCCGTGGGGAACTCGGTGTAGCCACAGCCTCACAGACTCAGTCCAGCACCTCCACAGTTGGGGGGGGAGGGGGGCAATCCGTGGGCAGGGGGGTCATTATTCGGGGTTGGAGGCACTGTGGGTGGGGTGGGCTGGGACGGGCGAGCCGGCTAAAGGGGGGGGACTATTTTGTGGCCCAGGTCTGAGCCGTCTCTGCCATGAAGCACGGTGTGGCTGCTGCAAGCTGCCACTGTGCACACCTGTAGCCACAGACCCGACAATTCTCCAGGGCATATCGGCTGTGAGAGCCGGGTCACTACACTACCGTCCTGCTAGCCCCCAGCCACACGGGGAATCAGTGCCCAATTTACACCATTTTATCTGGCCGTTCCCACACCGGCATGGGAACATAGCCCCAGAATCAGAGAATCCAGTCCCTGGTTTTAGAAAATACTTGGGTTTCGGGACAAGTTTTGGCTTCTGTCCCCAATGGTATCTGCATCCTTCCCCTTTCCTTCATCTTCCTGCATCCTTCCCCTTTCCTTCATCTTCCTGCATCCTTCCCCTTTCCTTCATCTTCCTGCATCCTTCCCCTTTCCTTCATCTTCCTGCATCCTTCCCCTTTCCTTCATCTTCCTGCCTCCTTCCCCTTTCCTTCATCTTCCTGCATCCTTCCCCTTTCCTTCATCTTCCTGCATCCTTCCCCTTTCCTTCATCTTCCTTCATCCTTCACCTTTCCTTCATCTTCCTGCATCCTTCCCCTTTCCTTCATCTTCCTGCATCCTTCCCCTTTCCTTCATCTTCCTGCATCCTTCCCCTTTCCTTCATCTTTTCCTGCATCCTTCCCCTTTCCTTCATCTTCCTGCATCCTTCCCCTTTCCTTCATCTTCCTGCATCCTTCCCCTTTCCTTCATCTTCCTGCATCCTTCACCTTTCCTTCATCTTCCTGCATCCTTCACCTTTCCTTCATCTTCCTGCATCCTTCACCTTTCCTTCATCTTCCTGCATCCTTCCCCTTTCCTTCATCTTCCTGCATCCTTCCCCTTTCCTTCATCTTCCTGCATCCTTCCCCTTTCCTTCATCTTCCTGCATCCTTCCCCTTTCCTTCATCTTCCTGCATCCTTCCCCTTTCCTTCATCTTCCTGCATCCTTCACCTTTCCTTCATCTTCCTGCATCCTTCACCTTTCCTTCATCTTCCTGCATCCTTCACCTTTCCTTCATCCTTCCCCTTTCCTTCATCTTCCTGCATCCTTCCCCTTTCCTTCATCTTCCTGCATCCTTCCCCTTTCCTTCATCTTCCTGCATCCTTCACCTTTCCTTCATCCTTCCCCTTTCCTTCATCTTCCTGCATCCTTCCCCTTTCCTTCATCTTCCTGCATCCTTCCCCTTTCCTTCATCCTTCACCTTTCCTTCATCTTCCTGCATCCTTCCCCTTTCCTTCACCTTTCCTTCATCCTTCCCCTTTCCTTCATCTTCCTGCATCCTTCCCCTTTCCTTCATCCTTCCCCTTTCCTTCATCTTCCTGCATCCTTCCCCTTTCCTTCCCCTTTCCTTCATCTTCCTGCATCCTTCCCCTTTCCTTCATCTTCCTGCATCCTTCCCCTTTCCTTCCCCTTTCCTTCATCTTCCTGCATCCTTCCCCTTTCCTTCATCCTTCCCCTTTCCTTCATCTTCCTGCATCCTTCCCCTTTCCTTCACCCTTCCCCTTTCCTTCATCTTCCTTCATCCTTCCCCTTTCCTTCCCCTTTCCTTCACCCTTCCTTCATCCTTCCTTCATCCTTCCCCTTTCCTTCATCCTTCCCCTTTCCTTCATCCTTCCCCTTTCCTTCATCCTTCCCCTTTCCTTCACCTTTCCTTCATCCTTCCCCTTTCCTTCATCTTCCTGCATCCTTCCCCTTTCCTTCATCTTCCTTCATCCTTCACCTTTCCTTCATCTTCCTGCAGGTGTACAATTCAGAGAACTTTTCTGTGTTTGAAGTCCTGGGCTGCATGCGGCACAGTGGTTAGCACTGCTGCCTCACAGTGCCAGGGTCCTGGGCGGCACAGTGGTTAGCACTGCTGCCTCACAGTGCCGGGGCCTGGGCGGCACAGTGGTTAGCACTGCTGCCTCAGTGCCAGGGGGCTGCATGCGGCACAGTGGTTAGCACTGCTGCCTCACAGTGCCTGGGGCCTGGGTGGCCCAGTGGTTAGAACTGCTGCCTCACAGTGCCAGGGGTCTGGGCGGCACAGTGGTTAGCATTGCTGCCTCACAGTGCCGGGGCCCAGTGGTTAGCACTGCTGCCTCACAGTGCCAGGGGCATGGCTGGCCCAGTGGTTAGCACTGCTGCCTCACAGTGCCGGGGCCTGGGCGGCACAGTGGTTAGAACTGCTGCCTCACAGTGCCTGGGGCCTGGGTGGCCCAGTGGTTAGAACTGCTGCCTCAGTGCCAGGGGTCTGGGCGGCACAGTGGTTAGCACTGCTGCCTCACAGTGCCAGGGGCCTGGCCGGCCCAGTGGTTAGCACTGCTGCCTCACAGTGCCAGGGGCCTGGGTGGGCCAGTGGTTAGCACTGCTGCCTCACAGTGCCAGGGGCCTGGGTGGCCCAGTGGTTAGCACTGTTGTCTTAAAGCACCAGGGACCCAGGTGGCTCAGTGGTTAGCACTGCTGCCTCACAGTGCCAGGGGCGTGGGTGGCCCAGTGGTTAGCACTGTTGTCTTAAAGCACCAGGGACCCGGGTGGCTCAGTGGTTAGCACTACTGCCTCACAGCACCAAGGACCCATTTTCAATTCCGACCTCGGGTGACTGAGTGGAGAACGTGCAGTATCCGCACAGACAGTGACCCAAGTCGGGAACCGAACCTGGGACCCTGGCGCTGTGAAGCAACACTGCTAACCACTGTGCTACCGTGCTGCATTAATACTGTGGCTACCAGGGCAGGTCAAAGGCTAGGAATCCTGCAGCGAATAACTCACCTCATGACCCCCCAAAGCCTGTCCACCATCTACAAGGCACAAGTCAGGAGTGTGATGGAATACTCTCCACTTGCCTGGGTGAGCGCAGCTCCAATAACACTCAAGAAGCTCAACACCATCCAGGACAAAGCAGCCCCGCTTGATTACTCCCCTTCCACAAACATTCAAACCCTCCACCACCGACGAACAGTGACAGCCGTGTGTACCATCTACAAGATGCACTGCAGTAACTCACCAAGGCTCCTTCAGCAGCACCTTCCAAACCCACGACCACTACCATCTCGAAGGACAAGAGCAGCAGATACCTGGGAACCCCACCACCTGGAGATTCCCGTCTGAGTCACTCACCACCCTGACTTGGAAATATATCGGCCGTTCCTTCACTGTCTCTGGGGCAACATCCTGGAACTCCCTCTCTAACAGCACAGTGGGTGTACCTACACATCAGGGATTGCAGTAGTTCAAGAAGGCAACTCACTACTACCTTCGCAAGTGCAATGCAACTGGTCAAGCGAGCAACACGCACATCGCTTAATAAATTTTAAATATACTCACAGACCATGAAAGGAAGTTGGAAAAGCAAGATGCCTGTCAGATTTCAGCAGGAGGCTAACATCATGAAGATGGTCGCCGTGGCACCTTGCCTCGAATTAGACCCTTCAGTTTCCCAGTATGGGAGGTTAGTCCCTGTCACTGGGCATACCCCTCTGGGAAGATTATTTGGGACAGACAATGCATCATGGAGTGACTGCTTGTGATTCCTCCCAGAATTACCTTCAAATCTGCCGCACAGGTCTGTGGAGGATTCAGTATCTGTCTGTCTCTCTCTCCCTCCCTTTCTGTCTCTCTCTCCCTCCCTTTCTGTTTCTCTCTCTCTCTCCCTTTTTGTCTCTCTCTCCCTTTTTGTCTCTCTCTCCCTTTTTGTCTCTCTCTCCCTTTCTGTCTCTCTCTCCCTTTCTGTCTCTCTCTCCCTTTCTGTCTCTCTCTCCCTTTCTGTCTCTCTCTCCCTTTCTGTTTCTCTCTCCCTTTCTGTTTCTCTCTCCCTTTCTGTTTCTCTCTCCCTTTCTGTTTCTCTCTCCCTTTCTGTTTCTCTCTCCCTTTCTGTTTCTCTCTCCCTCCCTTCCTGTTTCTCAATCTTTGTGTGAATTTGTGTGTTGGAGGCAGCTGGAGCTCAGCAGTGGCGGCCTTGCTGGTTCTCCGCTCCAGGAAGAACGAAAAAAAAGGGGGCTGGTTTAGCACACTGGGCTAATTCGCTGGCTTTTAAAGCAGGCCAGCAGCATGGTTCAATTCCCGTACCAGCCTCCCTGGACAGGCGCCGGACTGTGGTGACTAGGGGCTTTTCACAGTAACTTCATTGAAGCCTACTTGTGACAAGCGATTTTCAATTTTCATTTTCATCTCTCTCTCCCTTTCTGTTTCTCTTTCTTCCTTCCTTTCTGTTTCTATCTCTCCCTTCCTTTCTGTTTCTCTATCTCTCTCTCCCTCCCTTTCTGTTTCTATCTCTCCCTCCCTTTCTGTTGCCCCAGCTCTCTCTCTCCCCCTTTCTGTTTCTCTATCTCTCCCTCCCTTTCTGTTTCTCTCTTTTTGTTTCTCTATCTCTGTCTGTCTCTCTCCCTTTCTGTTTCTCTCTCGCTCCCTCCCTCCCTTTCTGTATCTATCTCTCCCTCTCCCTCCCTCCCTTTCTGTATCTATCTCTCCCTCCCTTTCTGTTTCTCTCTCTCTCTTTGTCTCTCTATTTCTCTCCCTCCCTTTCTTTCTATCTCCCTCCCTTTCTGTTGCCCTAGCTCTCTCTCTCTCTCTCCCTTTCGGTTTCTCTATCTCTTTCCCTCTCTTTTTGTTTCTCTATCTCTGTCTCTCGCTCCCTTTCTGTTTCTCTCTCACTCCCTCCCTCTGTTTCTCGCTCTCTCCCTCCCTTTCTGTTTCTCTATATATTTCTCCCTCCCTTTCTGTTTCTCTCTCCCTTTCTGTTTCTCTATCTCTCTCTCCCTTTGTTTCTCTATCTCTACCTCCCTTTATGTTTTTTTCTCTCTCCCTTTGTTTCTCTATCTCCCTCCCTTTCTGTTTCTATCTCTCTCCCTTTTTGTTTCTCCATCTCTGTCTCTCTCTCTCTCCCTTTCTGTTTCCCGCTCTCTCCCTCCCTTTCTGTTTCTCTATCTCTCCCTCCCTTTCTGTTTCTCTCTCCCTTTTGATTTCTCCCTCCCTTTCTGTTTCTCTATCTCTCTCCCTCCCTTTCTGTTTCTGTATCTCTGAAATACAGTTTTTGAGGATAGGTATGTTGCAGTGGAACGTGGGTGTTTTAAATAATTCAATGCTTTTAGTGTTTTAAATGTTCTCTTATTTGTACTTGAATTGCCGATTTGCAGCTGAACATTACTAAATGGTTTTGTTACAGTTAATCCATTATTCTTGTCATTTTTATCCTTTTCTTAATCTTGAGTTTTCCTCCCATCATCAAGCTTCAAGTTTTTCTTAATTTATTGATCGAACATGGGCGTCCTTGGTAAGGCTGATGTTAATTCCCCCTTCCTAATTTCCCCCATGGTGACGAGCTGTCTTATAGACAGTGCTATCTTGGTAACATCAGCTTAGTTGCTGTTTGAGAGATAGTCCCAGGAGTTTGAACCAGCCAGTCAGGATGATATGTACTTTGAGAGTGTTACGCTCCCAATTGATGTTATAACTGGACGGAAGATCCCAGAATGGATGCCTGGTTTAAAAGACCAGGGGATGGATTCTCCGTTTCAGGGGCTATGTCCCCACGCCATGCAGGAGGATAGTGTAGCTAAACAGTTGGCTAAACTGGTTCGGGGATTATTCGGGAGGCAGAATTCATCCCAAGGAGGAGGAAACATGCTAAGGGGAGGACAAGGCATCCATGGCTGACGAGGGAAGTCAAGGACAGCATAAAGGCTAAGGAAAAAGCATACAAAGTGGCGAGGATTAGTGGGAAGCCAGTAGGAGGAAAGGAATTCAGATTTTTGGACCATTGGGATCTCTTCTGGGACAGGTGGGACCTGTACAAGAAGGACGGGTTGCATCTAAACTGGAGGGGCACTGATATCCTGGCTGGGATGTTTGCTAGAGTCACTCGGGAGGATTTAAACTAGTATGGCAGGGGGGTGGGAACCAGAATGTGAGCTTAGAAGGTGTAATATCTGAAGGGGAAATAGAGAACCAAAATAAGAGACCAACATCACCCTCAGGCAGAGCAAAAAGGTGACAAGTGTAAGAAAGGAGGTGGTCAATGCAGGATTGAGGGTGTTGTACCTAAATGTGCACAGTATACGGAACAGGGTAAATGAGCTTGTTGCGCACATTGAAATTGGCCGGTACGATGTTGTGGGCATCACAGAGACGTGGCTGCAAGAGGATCAGGGCTGGAATCTAAATATCCAAGGATATGTGTCCTATCGAAAGAACAGGCAGATGGGAAAAAGGCACGGGGTTTCACTGTTAGTAAAGAATGCAGTTCAATCGATAGCAAGGAGCGATATATGATGAGAAGACATAGAATCTCTGTGGGTAGAGTTGAGGAATCACAACGATAAGAACACCCTGATGGGAGTTATATACAGGCCCCTGAGCAGTGATAATAATCGCTTATTGTCACAAGTAGGCTTCAATTAAGTTACTGTGAAAAGCCCCTAGTCGTCACATTCAGGCGCCTATTTGGGGAGGCCAGTATGGGAATTGAACTCGTGCTGCTGTCATTGTTCTGCATGACAAGCCAGCTGTTTAGCCCACTGTGCTAAACTAGCCCCTGTAAATACCCCACTACATTCAGTAACACACTGTAAACACCCCAGTACAATTAACTATATGGCCCTGGTGCTAGATTTTTACTGTAAAATTAAATGCTAAATACTAATCTCTGCCCTTCGGTTTAGTTACTCCTCTACCTATTTAATTAATAAGTTTTAATTAGTTTTGTTCTCAATTTTTTTTTCCAAATTTAACAGATTTACTGCGATTTCACTTCAGTTCTCCCTCCCCCCCCCCCCCCCCCCCCCCCCCCACCCCGGCACGCGCGCGCACACACACAATTTGAAAAGATATTTGTATCACTTTCCTTCCCAGGATGCTCTCTGGATCTCTCCCTGCAGATTAACAGTTACAAAGCCAGAAGAAAGAAAACAAAAGGAAAGAGAAAAAGTACCTCCTCCCACCCTGCTCCGCATTACCTCGCTGCTCAGAATTACCAAGTTCCAATCCTCACTCGGGCTCGTACATCATTTGGTACTTGTGGGAGGAAACCGGAGCATCCGGAGGAAACCCACGCAGACACGGGGAGAATGTGTAAACTCCGCACAGTGATCCAAGTGGGAATGGAACCTGTGAGACATCAGTACTAACCACTATGCCTACCCGGATCGCTGGAGTTGAGACAGCAGTGCTAACCACTGTGTCACCACAATTTACATTGACTCCAGTTCTGCTGTGACTCCTTGATACCACATTTGGTCAAAGTTGCCTGGTGATGAAGCTTAATTCCGTTTTTAATTCATGTTCGGACCAAGACGGTATTGGTCAGCAGGGTTTTGGCAAGTAAATACTCCTGGATAAGACGATGAATACAACCTGCCATAATTTTAAGGTGATTGGTTGGATTGGATTTTTACAGAAATGATATTCCTGGATAATTGGGGAGGTACAGAGTCTTTACTGTACCCAGTGGAGATGGACATCCCGGATGATGGGGATTTCAGGAGAAGGTACATTTCCTATAGGAGATTGAGGGTTGATCTGGTTTGGACACCACTGCCAGGTTTCTATCAGATCCCCCTCATTCTTCTGAACTCCAGCGAGAACAATCCCAACCTAATCAATCTCTCCTCATAGGACAGTCCTGCCATCCCTGGAATCAGTCTAGTAAACCTATTTCCACAGTCAGAACATCCTTCTTCAGAGAAGGAGACTAAAACTACACACAATACTCCAGGTGTGGCCTCACCAAGGCCCTGTATAATTGCAGCAACACATTCCCTGCTTCTATACCCGAATCCTCTCGCAATGAAGGCCAACATACCATTTGCCTTCTTTACCGCCTGCTGCACCAGCATGCTTACAAGGACACCCAGGTCTCATTGCACGTTCACTCTCCCAATCTATAGCTATTCAGATGATATCCTGCCTCTGCTAATAAACTGGATAACACATTATACTCCATCTGGCATTAATGTGCCCCTCAATCAACTTGTCCAAATCACACTGAAGGATCCCCCTCACAGCTCACCCTCCCACCCAACTTGGTGTCATCTGCAAATTTGGAGATGATACATTTAGTTGCCTCATCTAAATTATTAAGGCCTCCTCTTTATTTATTCCTACTCTCTGTTTCCTCTCTGCCAATCAGTTTTCTATCCACCTCAATACATTTCCCCCAATCCCCTGCGCTTTAATTTTATACGCTAATCGCTTTTGCGGGACTTTGTCAAAAGCCTTCTGAAAGTCCAAATATACCACACCGATTGGCTCCCCCTTGTCAATCCTATTAGTCACATCCTCAAAGAATTCCAGTAGATTTCCCCTTCATAAATCCATGCTGACTCTGTCCGATTCTGCCACTGTTTTCTAAATGTTCCGCTATAAAATCTTTGTTAATCGATTCTGGAATTTTCCCCACTATCAACGTCAGGCTGACTGGTCTATAATTCCCTGTTTTCTCTCTATTCCCCTTTTTAAATAGTGAGGTTACATTTGCTGCCCTCCATCATCATCATTTCATTTCAGTTCATTTTCATTTTTTCATTTTCATCATCTGCATATTCCCCTGCACAATCCTGACTTGAAATATTGCCAGTCCTTTAGTTTTCGGGGCAGCATGGTAGCACAGTGGTTAGCAAAATTGCTTCACAGCTCCAGGGTCCCAGGTTTGATTCCGGTTTGGGTCACTGTCTGTGCGGAGTCTGCACATCCTCCCCGTGTGTGCGTGGGTTTCCTCCGGGTGCTCCGGTTTCCTCTCACAGTCCAAAGATGTGCAGGTTATGCTAAATTGCCCTTAGTTACCAAAATTGCCCTTCGTGTTGGGTGGGGTTACTGGGTTATGGGGATAGGGTGGAGTTGTTGACCTTGGGTAGGGTGCTCTTTCCAAGAGCCGGTGCAGATTCGATGGGCCGAATGGCCTTCTGCACTGTAAATTCTATGATCTATGATTTAAAAAAGTCCTGGAACAGCTTTCCTAACAGCACAGTGGGTGCACCTACACCACATGGACTGCAACGGTTCAAGAAGGCAGCTCACCACCATCTTCTCAAGAGCAATTAGGAATGGACAATAAATGCTGGCCGAATCATTGATGCTTATTCTCAATAAAGAATAAATGTGATAAAATATTGTAAGTCACAGATCGGAAGTTGAGCTTTTCTCTGTGAAGATTGTCCAACCCTTTTGCTCGGCGGTGGGGGGGGGGGGGGGGGGGGCGGAGGGACCGCACCGGCAGCGCACTCGCATCCAGAGTTTCCTGATGGCGTGGGGGAGCCACAAGCGAAACTCTGTTGGCCGGCTGCCTGGAGGGTGGCGGGAACAGAGAATCCCGGGGGGGACGGCTAGGGGAGAATCCCACTGCCCGTAGTGGGTGGGTGGTGGTGAGAGTGAGAAACCTGAGTCTGGGGAAACTTAGTCTCCCCCGCCCCGTGCACACACACACAAACCCACTCCCACATACTTTTGGGCAGCACGGTAGCACAATGGTTAGCACAGTTGCTTCACCGGCCAGGGTCCCAGGTTCGATTCCCGGCTTGGGTCACTGTCTGCGCGGAGTCTGCACGTTCTCCCCGTGTCTGTGTGGGTTACCTCCGGATGCTCCGGTTTCCTCCCACAGTCCAGAAAGATGTGCTGTCAGGTGAATTGGACAGTCTGAATTCTCCCTCTGTGTACCCAAACAGGCGCCGGAATGTGGCATTTGGGGGATTTTCACAGTAACCTCATTGCAGTTAAAGATTAATAAAAATCATTATTATTACTCACTCCCACACACATGTTCAGCCATTCTTTGGAAGAATGAGAGGGGATCTCATAGAAACATATAAAATCCTGATGGGACTTCACTGGATAGCTGCTGAGGCCAGTTTGTTGGAAGCATTCCAGAGGGAGTCGGCCGTGGCTGAATGGTTGAAAACATCTCCGCTGTCGGGACTCCCAGTTTCACTGGCAGTCCGGACTGGCTGGTGGGACGGAGATTCCGGGGGGGAGGGTGGGGGGGGGGGGGGGGGGGGGGGTTTGGGGGTGCGGCTCTAGATGGGAAAAATTGGGGAATTATACGAAGATTTAATTTATATTTCAGGGTCAGTTCCAAAAGTGTTCAATGGCACAATTTATATATCAGTTCAAGGAAGTAATAAAAATGAATATCTAACATTTTTAATGCATTGCAAAAAGATTTACAGAGAATTTTAAATAACTTACAATATTGGATAGACATATGAATGATCAGGGAATAGTGTAGATGGGCTTTCGAGCGGTTTCACAGGTCGGCGCAACATCGATGGCTGAAGGGCCTGTACTGCGCTGTAATGTTCTATAATAGAGTAAAACATATTGAAGAACTAACTGCTTTGGTTCATTGAAAAGGTTTTACATTATTAGGAAAACTTAGAACTTAAAAATCAATAATGCGCCTTTGGCTATTGGAATTTCTGTCACAACACAATGTGACAGATGGACACCTGGTTTCAGAGGAAAAAATGTGTTAAAAATCTACTGATGAAGATAATTTCAACACTGCTGCTCTTAAAGGTTAGGTATTGAAGAATCTGTAATGAACCCAAACATGGCACAATAAGCAGTGGTTTTCTCTCAGTCAGAAGGTTGGAGGGTCAAGCACTTTAGCAAAAAAATCTCGGTTCACAATCCAATTTGGTACTCGGGGAACTCTGCATTGTTAGAAGCCCTGTGTGCAGCAGTAGCAGGTCCAAAAGTGAACATTTGCAGCTTTCTCACATGACAGCTGTGGGCAGCATGGTAGCAAAGTGGCTAGCACTGTGGCTTCACAGCGCCAGGGTCCCAGGTTCAATTCCCTGCTGGGTCACTGTCTGTGCGGAGTCTGCACGTTCTCCCTGTGTCTGCGTGAGTTTCCTCCGGGTGCTCCGGTTTCCTCCCACTCCATGATGTGGAGATGCCGGCGTTGGACTGGGGTGAGCACAGTAAGAAGTCTTACAACACCAGGTTAAAGTCCAACAGGTTTGATTCAAACACAAGCTTTCGGAGCACAGCTCCTTCCTCAGGTGAATCTTAATGTCAGTGTCTATATGCGCGATCTTCCTGGAGATCCTCTCCACTTTGAGCCGGCAGTTTGCGGTGTCGATGGTAGCCATGATGTGGAGATGCCGGCGTTGGACTGGGGTGAGCACAATAAGAAGTCTTACAACACCAGGTTAAAGTCCAACAGGTTTGATTCAAACACGAGCTTTCGGAGCGCAGCTCCTTCCTCAGGTGAATCACCTGAGGAAGGAGCTGCGCTCCGAAAGCTTGTGTTTGAATCAAACCTGTTGGACTTTAACCTGGTGTTGTAAGACTTCTTACAAAGATGTGCAGGTTAGGTGGATTGGCCATGATAAATTGCCCTTAGTGACCAAAAAGGTTGGGAAGGGTTATTGGGTTACGGAGATAGGGTGGAAATGAGGGCTTAAGTAGGTCAGTGCAGATTTGATGGGCCGAATGGCCTCCTGCACTGTATGTTCCATGACACACTTTTCTCAACAAAGCACAAGGCTCTCTGTTCACTGAGTATTTGGTCTTGTTTGACTAATTAAGTGTGTGAGGGGTTTGCAGATGGAATCATTGTTATAACATTACCTCATATCTGTGAATAGACAAATCTGATTTGACTCACTCATTAGTGTTCTGTAAGATATTTGAAAATGGGTAACTCCTCAATCCAGCTGCTTATGAAATAGCTTTAGATGCACTTTCGATGTTACTGCTTTCATTATCAATCATTTTCAGAGATTGTAAACAATGACAATGAAATGTATATTGAGTATTTTATCATTAAATTTAAAATTTAATTGAACAGACTATTACTGAGTGTTTGTCTTATTTTAGTGTTAAGAAGATTTGGGGCAGCGATTTGAACTTTGTTTTAAACTCCAAGCAGGAGTGGGCCATTCAGCCCATCGATCTTGTGCTGTCACAAGACCCTGGGCAAGCGAGCAGTCAGCTCCACCTCCTCGACCACAGTGAATTAGCCAATAATTCTGATAAACATTATGATTCTGGCCCTAAATGGCTGAAATCAGATGCAGACACCAGATTTATCAGTAAAAACTGTAGCCACCGAAGTTGGCCATTCCCTCAATACAAAATGGAGGAACGCAAAGCTTGCAGGTTAAAATGGACAAAGTTTGCAGCACAAGCAGGCTGCACCAAGCCAATGTGTATTCTGTCTGCTAAGAGAGCAGACATCACCAAAACGAACATTCCGCATACTAATGAGGCAAACTCCGGGATAGTTAACATAGCAATGGAACGATCCCAGGGACAATGGACACAAATAGGGAAGTGATTACAACAGTGTATGGGAAACCAGACACCCCGGCACCTGCGGGGTTCGAAAACAAAGCACCTGAAGGCCCGCCCAGTAGCCGAGAGACAGCCTCAGTATTGGGGGGATTCAAACAAATCGATTGGGAAGAGACCCAATCGATTCCCAGCAGGTAGAGGGTCCGCCCAAAAGGGCACGAAGCCATAAAAGACAGGTCCCAAACTTAGTTTGTTCTTTTTGACCAGCCCTCCTCTCTGGACCAGCCCCTCGACCAGCTTGTACCAAAGAAGACCTTGACCGAGAGAGAGGAGAGGTTTGGGACAGCAGCCTCCAGCAAGTAAGTGTCTCACAATGGTCGCTACCAGAGATAGACACCTCTAACCCCTTTTTTACCCGTACCAACCTGAAGTCTGCAGACCAGAGCAGAGCAAGAGGCTTTGTCCCCTGATCCGGCAGTTCCCTTCCAGATAAGTATTGGTTTATTTAGTGGTAGGAAAAGTTTAGTCACCTTAGTATGTGCATGAGCAGATTATAATTGTATTATAATAAACTCATTTGTTTGAACTTACTAATTGGTGTATAGTTTTATTGCTTTGAACTTGACCTTGAAACTTGTGGCAGTATCTTAATGATACTTGGCGACTCCAGAGCTAAGTAACGAAGCAGAGCCAAATTGAGTGTTAAGCACACTCACCCAAAACGAGCAACATTTAGTGGCGACTCTGGTGGGACTCGATTAGAAGTCCCCCCCCCCCCCCCCCACTCCGAGAGAACCCAGAAATTTGAATTTGAAATCCAATTGGGAAAAGGAAAAACCACAAGTGTTCAAGGAGTTCAAATCAATAGTCATAATTCGGAAGTGTGCTTTTGCATGCGTAACTAACAGGGTTGTAAGGTTAAAATGAGAGATTTTTGTGGCGACAAACTGTTGGGAGTTTTATAAGTCAGATCATAGCGAAAGCCGTACCCGTATTTATAAGCATTGCCTTATCATCCCTCGTTCCAAATTTAAAAAGAGAGCATAGAGAAAAAGGAAATGGCCATGCAGGCAATGGAATGCCTCATGAACCCATAGCAGTTCGTGGTCGCAGCGACCAACAGGAGCAGAGTAGGTCAGTGTCCGGTATGGGAACTGGAACTTAGGAAGTACCTCAAAGGGAAAGGATGGCCCCTTTGGAGTGAGTTTTGTGTGAATGAGGAGACAGGTCCCGGGAGTATAGGACATACTTGGTTGGAGAACCTATTTCAAATTGTGTGTGGAATCAGAGGAGATAGGGGAAGCGTTAAATGGATATTTTTCATCAGTGTTTACACTGGAGAAAAACAATGTTGTCGAGGAGAATACTCAGGTTCAGTCGACCAGGCTAGATGGAATTGAGGTTCAAAAGAGGAGGTGTTAGCAATTTTGGAAAATGTAAAAATAGATAAGTCCCCTGGGCCAGATGGGATTTATCCTAGGATTCTCTGGGAAGCCAGGGAGGAGATTGCAGAGCCTTTGTCCTTGATCTTTATGTCATCTTTGTCGACAGGAATAGTGCCGGAAGACTGGAGGATAGCGAATGTTGTCCCCTTGTTCAAGAAGGGGAGTAGAGACAACCCTGGTAATTATAGACCTGTGAGCCTCACTTCAGTTGTGGGTAAAATGTTGGAAAAGGTTATAAGAGATAGGGTTTATAATCATCTTGAAAAGAACAAGTTGATTAGCGATAGTCAACACGGTTTTGTGAAGGGTAGGTCATGCCTCACAAACCTTATTGAGTTTTTTGAGAAGGTGACCAAACAGGTGGATGAGGGTAAAGCAGTTGATGTGGTGTATATGGATTTCAGTAAGGCATTTGATAAGGTTCCCCACGGTAGGCTATTGCAGAAAATAAGGAAGTATGGGATTGAAGGTGATTTAGCTGTTTGGATCAGTAATTGGCTAGCTGAAAGAAGACAGAGTGGTGGTTGATGGCAAATGTTCATCCTGGAGTTCAGTTACTAGTGGTGTACCGCAAGGATCTGTTTTGGGGCCACTGCTGTTTGTCATTTTTATAAATGACCTGGAAGAGGGTGTAGAAGGATGGGTTAGTAAATTTGCAGATGACACGAAGGTCGGTGGAGTTGTGGATAGTGCTGAAGGATGTTATAGGATACAGAGGGACATAGATAAGCTGCAGAGCTGGGCTGAGAGGTGGCAGATGGAGTTTAATGCGGAAAAGTGTGAGGTGGTTCACTTTGGAAGGAGTAACAGGAATGCAGAGTACTGGGCTAATGGCAAGATTCTTGGTAGTGTAGATGAACAGAGAGATCTCGGCATCCAGGTACATAAATCCCTGAAAGTTGCCACCCAGATTAATAGGGCTGTTAAGAAGGCATATGGTGTGCTAGCCTTTATCAGTAGGGGGATTGAGTTTCGGAGCCACAAGGTCATGCTGCAGCTGTACATAACTCTGGTGCGGCCGCTCCAAAAGTACTGCATGCAGTTCTGGTCACCACATTATAGGAAGGATGTGGAAGCTTTGGAAAGGGTTCAGAGGAGATTTACTAGGATGTTGCCTGGTATGGAGGGAAGGTCTTATGAGGAAAGGCTCAGGGCCTTGAGGTTGTTTTCGTTAGAGAGGAGATGGCTGAGAGGTGACTTAATAGAGACATATAAGATAGTCAGAGGGTTAGATAGGGTGGACAGTGAGAGTCTTTTTCCTCGGATAGAGATGACCAACACGAGGGGACATAGCTTTAAATTGAGGGGTGGTAGATATAGGACAGATGTCAGAGGCAGTTTCTTTACTCAGAGAGTAGTAGGGGTATGGAACGCCCTGCCTGCAACAGTAGTAGACTCGCCAACTTTAAGGGCATTTAGTGGTCACTGGATAGACACATGGATGAAAATGGAATAGTGTAGGTCAGAGAGGCTTCAGATGGTTTCACAGGTCGGCGCAACATCGAGGGCCGGAAGGCCCGTACTGCGCTGTAATGTTCTATGTTCTATGTTCTAAATTCATAAAAATAATTTAGGGAAAGCACGCAAGCCGATGGCAATTGTGGCCTGCTTGGCACAATTGCGAGGCTCCGCAAAGAATTGGAAGAGAGGAATGGAATGAGCAAAGTGGATGTCAGGGACATCGAAAAGGAGAATCTAGGTTTAAGGCAACGACTGGCAGAGAAGGATAGAGAGGTGGCTGATGCCAAGAGGGCACATCAGTCTTGTCTACCCCATCTGAACCGTTCCCAAGCCCAGTATGAGAAAGTCTATCAGGATATGCAGCGCGCGGTTCTGATAAGAGAAGATTCAGAGAAGCAGGTAGAGGCACTGCAAAGGCAATGCTCTGACCTAAAGGCAGCTTTAAGAAATGAAAATGAAAATCGCTTATTGTCACGAGTAGGCTTCAAATGAAGTTACTGTGAAAAGCCCCTAGTCGCCACATTCCGGCGCCTGTTCGGGGAGGCTGTTACGGGAATCGAACCGTGCTGCTGGCTTGCTTGGTCTGCTTTCAAAGCCAGCAATTTAGCATTGTGCTAAACAGCACTCCATGCTGCCACCACTGAGCAAAGGCAAAGCACAGTAGATCATGCTAAATGTAGGAAGCAAATTGCGCAGCTGCAATCTCTGCTTTATGTACAGAATGGGTTCCAAGAGACATTTGGGACCCAGTTAGATGAAGAAAATGCCCCAGATTGGCAGGAATTAAGCGAAACCGCGCAGCGCTATGTTCAGGGAACATGTGCGCCAGCAGCGCAACAGAAAAGGAAAGTGCCCCAACCCCCCACAGATCAGATAGCACCCGCACCAATGAACCCAGTCACCACCCAAAGAAAAGCAACCGCAGAAGGCACACCCGAGGTCACCTACACCACCCCCTTAACCGTAACACAGCTAAGGGACGCATGTGAGAAAATCACCCCATTCCTCCCCACTGCAGACCCCCACCAATTTTTCACAAGAGTGAAACAGCGGGCGACCATGTATGGTCTGGATGAGCGAGAGCAGGTAAAGCTCACAGTGTTGAGTTTAGACTCATCGGTAGTAGCAGCCCTCCACGACCCACAGAACGTTGGAGGAGGCACCCCTGAAGAGATGCATACAGCTATTTTAGACGTGATAGAGCACAACAGAGGAGACCCAGTTGAAGGCCTAAATAAGTGTAGACAGAAGAGGACAGGGCACCCCACAGCATTCGCAGGAAGGCTGTGGATTCATTTCACTGCCGTTTTTGGTGATTTAGACCGCGCACATTTAACCCGCGATAATATGGTTAAATGGACGCGCACCATAATCTCCCACGCCACAGATGCAGGACAGAATGTCTGCAGCAGTTATGACCCCTCAGAAGAGGCTCATAATGAAAAATGGGTACTGAAAAGATTGTCATGCGCTTGGGAGCAATCTGTCCAAGGCAAGGTAAAAGTAAAGACCCCAGAAGAAGCTCAGGCTGCAGCAGATATTCAGGCAGTGAGAGCGCACCAAAACCCCGCATGGCTTAATGAAGGAAATAACAGCCCCCCACAGAAGTCGCAGGAATGTTACAACTGCGGACAGTTAGGGTATTTTGCTAGGGAATGCAACGGCCCACAGAAATCTCAGAGAGGCCAGCAGACAGGCACTCTGACCAGGAACAAAGCAAAACCTATCCATAGTATAGGGATGCAGTCAGGACAGACCAATGTGGACGGAACGGACTGACAGTGTTCAGGCTCCCCCACTTGGGTCTGTGACACCCTCTGGGACACATCCGGAAGACCGGTGGTCACAGCAAAAATTAGAGGGAAGCCCATAGAATTACTTTGGGACACAGGAGGGTCCCGCATGACCATTAATTCCTCCACTACACCACAGGCAGACACGTGGCCCACTACAGCTTCAATAACCCTCAGCGGCTTTACAGGTCACTCACAGCAGGGACACATTACAGCCCCTGTATCAATCCAACTAGGGAATATCTCCACCAGATGCCCCGTTGTGTTAGTTAATCTGCCCCGCACAGCAGAACACATACTGGGCATTGACTTCATGAATGCCCACAGCCTGTCGTTCGATCCAGTAAATCAGTGTGTCTGGCGAATGGCAAAATCTGACAGAGCACCCGTAACTCTCACAGTGGGGGAGTACACAAATAGGATTAGCACAGTAGGCGACTATTGTTTTGACCCGACCACACTTTGCACAGACAAACAGGTTAGGACAGTTTTGAACAGACACAGGACAGCATTTGCCAGCACGACTGTGGCAGAATGACTGGGCAAGTTCAAGTTACTGGACCTGACCCGAGACCACAGAGACAGTACCGATTTACCCTAGAAGCAGAGGGAGAAATTGGAAAAGTTATAGAGAGCTTATTAGAGTAGGGTGTACTTAGGACAGTAGCCTCGACTAATAATGCCCCTATTTGGCCAGTGAGGAAGCCCGACGGATCATGGCGTCTGACCATAGATTATCGGGAACTCAACAAAGTTACCCCAGCTGTAGCCCCCACGGTAGCAACAAGTCCAGAGACCATGCTCAAGCAGGGACTCCACTCCAAATATTTCACGGTATTGGACATTAGCAACGGCTTCTGGTCAATCCCATTGGCAAAGGCGTGCCAGTACAAATTTGCCTTCACATTTAAAGGACAGCAGTATACATGGACATGCCTCCCACAAGGATTCCACAACTCCCCCTCCATTTTCCACCGACAGCTGGCAAATGGACTAACAAAATTTTCCCGACCCGAATGTCTGGTACAGTATGTGGACGACCTACTACTGCAGACAGACACAAAGGCAGAGCACATCACGCTTTTGTCCGAACTCCTGGAACTATTGCAAAGTATTGGATGTAAAGTTAACCCCAGAAAGGCCCAAATATTGGAGAATCAAGTGATGTATTTGGGTACAGTCATCACACACGGCAAACGCAAGATCGAGTTCAAAAGAATTGACTCGATCGTCAAATTGCCCCTTCCCCAAAATGTTTCAGCCCTCCGGTCATTTTTAGGACTGGTTGGGTATTGTCGGAACCATATCGATGGTTTTGCAACCAAGACAGCCCCACTGTCAGACCTTCTTAAGAAAGGAACCCCTTGGGAATGGCAACCGCAGCATACAGAGGCTGTGGAAGAGTTAAAGAAAGCCCTTAGCGCAGCACCCGCGCTATAAGTTCCAGACCAACTTTCCCCCTATGCAATAGAGGTAGCTAGCACCGATCTGACCCTCTCGGCCGTGCTCCTACAGGAACGGCACAAGCAGCTACGACCAGTGGCTTATGCCTCACAACTGTTAGACCCCGTGGAGCAAGGTTTCTCAGCCTGCGAAGGGCACCTGCTCACGGTATTCTGGGCAGTACAATATTTTTTGTACATTACCGGACTCAATCCCATCACCATTTTGATTGAACACACCCCCACACAGTTACTTTTAGACGGTCGACTGAAGGACGGTTCAGTGAGCCAGATAAGAGCAGCTAGGTGGACACTTTTGTTACAAGGCCGGGACGTAACTGTTAAACGAACCAAGACACACACATTTTTAGCAGACAACCTACAGTATCCAGGACAACCCCATGATTGCGAGATAGTAGCACCCCTACACAACACAGGACCATTCATTGCCAAGACGCCTCCCAGGAAGATAGGGAATTCAAGCCAGAGCCCCCAGCACACAGACACGTGTGCCCCCTTATAGATATATGTGGACGGTTCATCCACAGTTTTAGATGGCGAACGCATCACTGGATGCGGAATTTATGTGGAAGATGTGCAGGGATGCGCACTAGAGGAGTTGGCACTAAAGTTACCAGGTCACTTAGGCGCGCAGGCAGCAGAGCTCGCGGCCATTGCATATATAGTGGATCACCCAGATTCGTTCCCCGGACCAGCAGACATATATTCGGACAATTTATATGTATGCAACAGCCTCACAGATTTACTACTCCTGTGGAGGACAAGAGGTTTTGTCTCCGCGGACGAGAAGCCCCTTCCATCAGCCCCATTGCTCCATCATATCATAGAGAAGGCAAAGGAAAGGACGTATGGTATTATCAAAGTTAGAAGCCACCATCGACCATCCCCCCTGGAAATGTAAAAGCCGACGCACTGGCTAAAGCAGGTTCCAGGCGAGGTCATTTTTGGACACCCCCAGCTAGCGCACCAGCTAGCGCCCCGGTGAGTTCAGTTCAGGTCTCACAGACAGAAATAGAGGATTTAGTACAGGCGCAGAAGCAGGACAAAATCTCTGGGAGATTTTAAAAGGAAACTTTGTGGCCCAGTATGATAAATTCAAACACGCTTTGACCACACATGAGTGTGCGATTATAAAAGACAAATTGTATGTGGTTCCTGAAAAGGACAGGAATCAAATGATTGCCTTATTCCATGATGGTCATGGACACCAAGGGATCGACCCTACCACAACACACCTTAGACAACTCTGTTGGTGGCCCAAATGAAGACAAGATGTTACCCACTATATAGAGAATTGTTTAATTTGTGCACAGAATAACCCGGAGAGGTATTCAAAGAAGGCACAACTCAGCCACACTCGCCCCGTTAATGGCCCCTGGACAAACCTCCAGATCGATTTTATAGGTCCATTGCCCCCTTGCAGAAATGGCTATAAATATGTTCTGGTGGTCGTAGATACCTTTACCAAATGGGTAGAGGAATTCCCTTCCCGCACCAACACAGCAAAGACAACTGCAAAGATCCTGACCCACCACATCTTTACGAGATGGGGACTCCCCAAAAGTATAGAATCAGATCAGGGATCTCATTTTACAGGATGGGTCATGAAGAACGTCCTGACCATATTCGGAATCAAACAGAATTTTCACATTGCGTATCACACCCAGTCAAGCGGGATAGTGGAACGCATGAATCGGACTCTAAAATCGACACTTAGAAAGATGTTTTTTTTTCATTTCATTTCATTTTTTTCATTTTGATGGTACAGGAGAACAATTCAACTTGGGATTCAGTGCTCCCATTCGCTCTTATGTTCAGAAGAAACACTGTTTCAGCATCAACAGGTTTCACCCCACACACACTCATGACCGGGCGCCCTATGAAAGGATCAGAATTCCTTTTAGGACTCGACATGACCACCCCAGAAGTGACCGCCCTCACACACGAGAAAGCAGTAAAACAACTAGTTGAGACTGTAAGGTCTGCTCAGCTAGCAGCCACAGTAAAATTGGGTCAAAGGCGGTAACAGAGCAAGGCCTGTTTCAACAAAAATGTTCACACCACTGAATTTCATGTTGGGCAACAAGTGATATTATCTGTATATAACCCCAGCACGTTTTTGGCACCAAAATTTTCCGGCCCGTACTCAATCTCGGACAAAATCAGCCCCTCGGTATATAGGATAAAGTACCCAAACGGTAAGACTGCATGGTTCCATATTAATCAGCTAAAGGCTTGTGGAGCACAGTCAAACCACTCACACCATGTCCTGCTTGACGCAGCAGAACACCTCGCCCCGACCACAAGAGACACATTTCCACCCTCCTCCTCACAGACCAGTTCCTCATCGGACTCGAACTCGACTCCGCCCACTGACTCCAGACCACGCCCCGGAACGCCCACAAGCTGCCACAGCAGAGACAGTGACAGTGACTGTGAGACTGAGGACAGCCACAGCACTCCACCCTACAGCCCCCACTTCAGCGACTTCGACCCCGATTCCACTGACTCCATGGAAATCATGTACATTAAAAATCCAGACCCACACCCAAACCCACCACCCAACACTGACAACCCCGACACCGCTCCTTCAAATTTAGACCCCACGATTTGGCACAGGGACAATTCTTGGAGACTTGTCCGAAATGATGAGAGTGACCCCCGGTCACACAATGCAAAAATTGCATGCCTGATCCATACAAGGGTATGGGATCTGGGAGAAGAGGATGACTTGATGTCTGACTCCCGACACGGCAACTCCTTTGCGACCCTGTTCGCAGAGAATGAAGAGAAGTGAGGTGTCCAGATGATGTAAAAAGAGGAACCACTTGAGAGAAGCGCTGTCCTTTCTGGTGGAACCTGCACGCATGTTTGTATGTTTGTTTGTTTGTTAAATGTTTTGATATGGAGATTGGCTACTCGCTTTTCAGCCGAAAAGCTTGTGACCACCACACATGCACGTTAGTTTGTCCGCCGATATTTCTGAGAACTTGACTCAGCTGAAATGTCTGGAGCCCAGCTCAATGCTTCACCCTTCACCCCACTAGGAGCATCTTGGCTCCTTCCCTTTTTTTTTTTAGGTGTCCCTCTATTCCGGGAATAGAGGCTGCAATTCAACAATGACTACATTCTTGCCCATTCGTTTCAGGTCGCTCAGGCAGTGGAGAAACGGCATTGAGGACCCGCCCTGTCTGAGGACCACCCCTTTGGTCAGCTAAGCTCGGGTACAGCACAGCATGCCCTACCCGGGGATCCCATTCAACTCTTACCCGTCGCAGCCCATACGCAACTCATTCGACTTTTTCATTTCTAAAGCTTGGTTTCATTTTGTTTAAGGTAGCCCTTCGGCCGCCACTCCATATGCTATTTACATCCGGGAACATTTTGGGATGGTAAATTGCAACACTCTGCGAGACGGCTCGCACTGGTTTAATAAATAAGTATATGTCTGGTCCTAAATCCGTTTTTGAAAAAAAAATGAGGGAGTCACATGGAGGTGACCATCATAAAGGGAAAATTGGAACAAGAAATTTGTTTGCACTGGAGTGCTGAGCTTGTGGCATTTGAGTGCAACAGTGAGAGTTTGGTGACTGAGGGAGTGCTGAGCTTGTGGCATTTGAGTGCGACAGTGAGAGTTTGGTGACTGAGGGAGTTAGGTGAGGAGGGAGTAAGGTGCTCCTTACATTTCATTTCCTATATTTATCAAAGAGCGTGAAGGGAGCCAGGAGTTTAGAGTACAGCTGACTGGAAGTAGAGTCAGAAGGCAGAGGTCCAGTTGGTCCAAGGGGCAGCTAATTCTGTAAAGTAAGAGGGGTTGGAGGCTAGGGCAGTTGCATGCTCCTCCTGTAGGATGTGGGTGGTAAGGGAAACCACTGGTGTCCCCGCTGACTATACCTGCGGGAAGTGCACCCAACTCCCGCTCCTCAGAGACCGTGTTAAGGTACTGGAGCTGGATGAACTTCGGATCATCCGGGAGGCAGAGGGGGTTACAGAGAAGAGTTACAGGGAGGTAGCCACACCAAAGGTACTGGACAAGAGTAGCTGGGTTACAGTCAGGGAAAGAAACCAACAGGCAGACAGTGCAGGGATCCCTCGTGGCCGTTCCCCTTCAAAACAAGTATACCGTTTTGGATGCTGTTGGGGGGATGACCTCCGGGGGAAGGCCCCAGCGGCCAGGTCTCTGGCACTGAGTCTGGCTCTGGGGCTCAGACGGGAAGGGGGGAGCATAGAAAAGCAATAGTAATAGGAGATTAAATGGTTAGGGGAATAGATAGGAGATTCTGTGGTCGCAAGCGAGACTCCCGAAAGGTATGTTGCGTCCTGGGTGCCAGGGCCAGGGATGTCTCGGATCATGTCTTCGGGATCCTGAAGGGGGAGGGTGAGCAGCCAGAAGTCGTGGTGCACATTGGTACCAACGATGTAGGTAGGAAAAAGGGTGTGGAGGTAATAAACAAGTTTAGGGAGTTAGGCTCGAAGTTAAAGGCCAGGACAGACAGAGTTGTCATCTCTGGTTTGTTGCCGGTGCCACGTGATAGCGAGGCTAGGAATAGGGAGAGTGCAGTTGAACACGTGGCTGCAGGAATGGTGTAGGAGGGAGAGCTTCAGGTATTTGGATAATTGGAGCACATTCTGGGGAAGGTGGGACCTGTACAAGCAGGACGTGTGGCATCTGAACCAGAGGGGCACCAATATCCTGTGGGGGAGGTTTTCTAGTACTCTTCGGGAGGGTTTAAACTAATTTGGCAGGGGAATGGGAACCGGATCTGTAGTCCAGCAACTAAGGAAGACGATAGTCAGGACGCCAAAGCACGTAGTGATGTAGTGGGGAAGGTAACAATGATAAAGGAGTGTACTTGCAGGCAAGGAGATGGGTTGAACTGTGTATACTTTAATGAAAAAAGCATCAGGAATAAGGTGGGTGAACTTAAGGCATGGATCGGTACTTGGGACTATGATGTGGTGGCCATCACGGAAACTTGGATAGAAGAGGGGCAGAAATGGTTGTTGGAGGTCCCTGGTTATAGATCTTTCAACAAGATTAGGGAGGATGGTAAAAGAGGTGGGGGGGGGGGGGCATTGTTAATTAGAGATAGTATAACAGCTGCAGAAAGGCAGTTCGAGGGGGATCTGCCTACTGAGGTAATATGGGTTCAAGTCACAAATAGGAAAGGAGCAGTCACCTTGTTGGGAGTTTTCTATATGCCCCCCAATAGCAGCAGAGATGTGGAGGAACAGATTGGGAAACAGATTTTGGAAAGGTGCAGAAGTCACAGGGTAGTAGTCATGGGTGACTTCAACTTCCCAAACATTGAGTGGAAACTCTTTAGATCAAATAGTTTGGATAGGGTAGTGTGTGTGCAGTGTGTCCAGGAAGATTTTCTAACACAGTATGTAGATTGTCCGACCAGAGGGGAGGCCATATTGGATTTAGTACTTGGTAATGAATCAGGGCAGGTGATAGATTTGTTAGTGGGGGAGCATTTTGGAGGTAGTGACCACAATTCTGTGACTTTCACTTTAGTTATGGAGAGGGATAGGTGCGTGCAACAGGGCAAGGTTTATAATTGGGGGAAGGGTAAATACAATGCTGTCAGACAAGAATTGAAGTGCAGAAGTTGGGAACATAGGCTGTCAGGGAAGGACACAAGTGAAATGTGGAACTTGTTCAAGGAACAGGTACTGCGTGTCTTTGATATGTATGTCCCTGTCAGGCAGGGAAGAGATGGTCGAGTGAGGGAACCATGGTTGACAAGAGAGGTTGAATGTCTTGTTAAGAGGAAAAAGGAGACTTACGTAATGCTGAAGAAACAAGGTTCAGACAGGGCGCTGGAGGGATACAAGATAGCCAGGAGGGAACTGAAGAAAGGGATTAGGAGAGCTAAGAGAGGGCATGAAAAATCTTTGGCAGGTAGGATCAAGGAAAACACCAAGGCCTTTTGCACATATGTGAGAAATATGAGAATGACTAGAGCAAGGGTAGGTCCGACTAAGGACAGTAGCGGGAGATTGTGTATTGAGTCTGAAGAGATAGGAGAGATCTTGAACAAGTATTTTTCTTCAGTATTTACAAACGAGAGGGGCCATATTGTTGGAGAGGACAGCGTGAAGCAGACTGCTAAGCTTGAGGAGATACTTGTCAGGAAGGAAGATGTGTTGCGCGTTTTGAAAAACTTGAGGATAGACAAGTCCCCCGGGACTGACGGGATATATCCAAGGATTCTATGGGAAGCAAGAAATGAAATTGCATAGCCGTTGGCAATGATCTTTTCGTCCTCGCTGTCAACAGGGGTGGTACCAGAGGATTGGAGAGTGGCGAATGTCGTGCCCCTGTTCAAAAAAGGGAATAGGGATAACTCTGGGAATTACAGGCCAGTTAGTCTTACTTCGGTGGTAGGCAAAGTAATGGAAAGGGTACTAAGCGATAGGATTTCTGAGCATCTGGAAAGGCATTGCTTGATTAGGGATAGTCAGCACGGATTTGTGAGGGGTAGGTCTTGCCTTACAAGTCTTATTGACTTATTTGAGGAAGTGACCAAGCATGTGGATGAATGTAAAGCAGTGGATGTAGTGTACATGGATTTTAGTAAGGCATTTGATAAGGTTCTCCATGGTAGGCTTATGCAGAAAGTAAGGAGGCATGGGATAGTGGGAAATTTGGCCAGTTGGATAACAAACTGGCTAACCGATAGAAGACAGAGAGTGGTGGTGGATGGCAAATATTCAGCCTGGAGCCCAGTTATCAGTGGCATACCGCAGGGATCAGTTCTTGGTCCTCTGCTGTTTGTGATTTTCATTAATGACTTGGATGAGGGAGTTGAAGGGTGGGTCAGTAAATTTGCAGATGATATGAAGATTGGTGGAGTTGTGGATAGTGAGGAGAGCTGTTGTCGGCTTCAAAGAGACATAGATAGAATGCAGAGCTGGGCTGAGAAGTGGCAGATGGAGTTTAACCCTGACAAGTGTGAGGTTGTCCATTTTGGAAGGACAAATATGAATGCGGAATACAGGGTTAACGGTAGGGTTCTTGGAATTGTGGAGGAGCAGAGAGATCTTGGGGTCTATTTTCATAGATCTTTGAAAGATGCCGCTCAAGTGGATAGAGCTGTGAAGAAGGCCTATGGTGTGCTAGCGTTCATTAGCAGAGGGATTGAATTTAAGAGTCGTGAGGTGATGATGCAGCTGTACAAAACCTTGGTCAGGCCACATTTGGAGTACTGTGTGCAGTTCTGGTCACCTCATTTTAGGAAGGATGTGGAAGCTTTGGAAAAGGTGCAAAGGAGATTTACCAGGAAGTTGCCTGGAATGGAGCATAGGTCATACGAGGAAAGGTTGAGGGGCTAGGCCTTTTCTCATTAGAACAGAGAAGGATGAGGGGTGACTTGATAGAGGTTTATAAGATGATTAGGGGAATAGATAGAGTAGACAGTCAGATACTTTTTCCCCGGGTGGAACACACCATGACAAGGGGACATAAATTTAAGATAAATGGTGGAAGATATAGAGGGGATGTCAGAGGTAGGTTCTTCACCCAGAGAGTAGTGGGGGAATGGAATGCACTGCCTGTGGAAGTAGTTGAGTCGGAAAAGGTATGGACCTTCAAGCGGCTATTGGATAGGTACATGGATTAGGGTAGAATAATGGAGTGTAGGTTAACTTCTTAAGGGCAGCACGGTAGCATTGTGGATAGCACAATTGATTCACAGCTCCAGGGTCCTGGGTACGATTCCCATCTTGGGTCGCTGTCTGTGTGGAGTCTGCACATCCTCCCCGTGACTACGTGGGTTTCCTCCGGGTACTCCGGTTTCCTCCCACAGTCCAAAGATGTGCAGGTTGGGTGGATTGGCCATGAAAAATTGTCCAAAATTCTATGATTAACCTAGGACAAAAGTTTGGCGCAACATCGTGGGCCGAAGTGCCTGTTCTGTGCTGTATTTCTCTATCTATCTCTAAGAGGACAGATATATTTAAAGTCAAGATATTAAGCTGAACACTGACAGATAATATGCTTGATTCCAGAGCTTTCAGACGTTCGAGAGAGGAACCGAAGCAACAGCACAACAAGATCCCAGGAAGGAAGAGAAGAGAAGAGAAGAGACAGAGAAGATGAAGAGCACTCCAATTGCTATGTTTGTAGCTATTGTGGCATCTGTGTGGTTGCACGTGCACGTGGACCCCCTTTCCCACAGTACAACGTTTGCTAACTTCTCCCAAACCCAGACCACCGCCAGCTCAGTCAATGGTAACAGTACCCCGACCTGGTGTACCAGATTTCTGACGTGGTACTCCTTGTCATACGTCATTGAATCACTTTTGGTGATTGCAGTTCTCTATTATAGTCCAGACCCTCAGGTTGAGGAAATGGAGAAGGAGAGCCTACCACTCTCATGCCTCAACTGTATACAGAGTACTATCCCCTATGTTCGGATTCCACCAATCCCCCCAACCCCTTGATGTGTAATAAAGGATTTAATTTTGATGTGATGTGTACGTAAAGACTTTTGCGGATATATTGTAATGTTCTGACCTCGACTGCAGAGTCAGAGAATGAAATGTAATGATGCTGTTGTGTGAATGATTAGGGACTTAGAATGTTGTAGAATGTTTATATATGAGATAAGAGTAGTTTATTGAGGATAGTTAGAGGTTCCCGATTCCAATTGATAATGCATGTCCCCTTTGACATAGCGCCAATCAGAAATTGTTAGTTACATTTTTTTTGCCATAATTGAGGAAAGGATAGAAGCCATGGAACTCGCTGAGGTCAGGGGACCCAAAGACAGCGTACTTGGGTGATTCTTCATGATTTGTCATGAGGACCACAAGGAGGGAGTGTAGCCACCGAAGTTGGCCATTCCCTCAATACAAAATGGAGGAACGCTACGCTTGCGGGTTAAAATGGACAATGTTTGCAGCACAAGCAGGCTGCAACAAGCCAATGTGTATTCTGTCTGCTAAGAGAGCAGACATCACCGAAACGAACATTCCGCATACTAATGAGGCAATCTCCAGGATAGTTAACATAGTAATGGAATGATCCCAGTGACAATGGACAGAAATAGAGAAGTGATTGCAACAGTGTATGGGAAACCAGACACCCTGGCACCAGCGGGGTTCGAAAACAAAGCACCTGAAGGCCCGCCCAGCAACCGAGGGACAGCCTCAGTATTGGGGGGATTCAAACAAATCGATTGGGAAGAGACCCAATCGATTCCCAGCAGGTAAAGGGTCTGCCCAAAAGGGCGCGAAGCCCTAGGACCTATAAAAGACAGGTCCCAAACTTAGTTCGTTCTTCTTGACCAGCCCTCCTCTCTTGACCAGCCCTCTCGACCAGCCTTTTACCGAAGACGACCCTGACCGAGAGAGAGGAGAGGTTTGGGACAGCAGCCACCAGCAAGTAAGTGTCTCACAACGATCGCTACCAGAGATAGACACTCCTGACCCCTTTTTAACCCATACCAACCTGAAGTCTGCGGACCAGTGCAGAGCAAGAGGCCTTGTCCCCCGATCCGGCAGTTCCCTTGATGGTAAGTGTTGGTTTATTTAGTGGTTGGAATAGTATAGTCAAATTAGCGTGTGCATGAGCAGATTATAATTGTATTATAATAAACTCATTTGTTTGAACTTGCTAATTGGTGTATAGTTTTATTGCTTTGAACTTGATCTTGAAACTTGTGGCGGTATCTTAACGATACCTGGCGACTCCAGAGCCAAGTAATGAAACAGAGCCAAATTGAGTGTTAAGCACACTCACCCAGAACGAGCAACATGGTTTTCTAGTACTCTTTGGGAGGGTTTAATCTAGTTTGGCAGGGGAATGCAAACCGGATTTGTAGTCCAGCAACTAAGGTAGCCGATATTCAGGATGCCAAAGCATGTAGTGGTGCAGTGGGGAAGGTAACACTGGTAAAGGAGAGTATTTTCAGGCAAGGAGATGGGTTGAAGTGTGAATACTTCAATGCAAGAAGCATCAGGAATAAGGGGTGAACTTAAGATATGGATCGGTACTTGGAACTACGAAGTGGTGGCCATCACGGAAACTTGGATAGAGAAGGGGCAGAAATGGTTGTTGGAGGTCCCTGGTTATAGATGTTTCAATAAGATTGGGGAGAGAGGTAAAAGGTGGAGGGGGGGCATTGTTAATTAGAGATAGTATACAGCCTCCCCGAACAGGCGCCGGAATGTAGTGACTAGGGGCTTTTCACAGTAACTTCATTTGAAGCCTAAGCGATTTTCATTTTCATTTTTTCATTATAACAACTGCAGAAAAGCAGTTCGAGGAGGATCTGCCTACTGAGGTAATATGGGTTGATGTCAGAAATAGGAAAGGAGCAGTCACCTTGTTGGGAATTTTCTATAGGCCTCTCAATCGCAGCAGAGATGTGGAGGAACAGATTTGGAAACAGATTTTGGAATGGTGCAGAAGTCACAGGGTAGTAGTCATGGGTGACTTCAACTTCCCAAACATTGAGTGGAAACTCTTTAGATCAAATAGTTTGGATGGGGTAGTGTTTGTTCAGTGTGTCTACAGTGGGGCTGTTTAGCACACTGGGCTAAATCGCTCGCTTTGAAAGCAGAGCAAGGCTGGCCAGCAGCATGGTTCGATTCCCGTAACAGCCTTCCCGAACAGGCGCCGGAATGTGGTGACTAGGGGCTTTTCACACTAACTTCATTGAAGCCTACTCGTGACAATAAGCGATTTTCATTCATTTTTCATTTTCATTTCCAGGAAGCTTTTCTAACACAGTATATAGATTGTCCGACCAGAGGGGAGGCCATATTAGATTTGGTACTTGGTAATGAACCAGGGCAAGTGATAGATTTGTTAGTGGGGAAGCATTTTGGAGATAGTGACCACAATTCATAGATCATAGAATTTACAGTGCAGAAGGAGGCCATTCGGCCCATTGAGTCGGCACCGGCTCTTGGAAAGAGCTCCCTACCCAAGGTCAACACCTCCACCTATCCCCATAACCCAGTAACCCCACCCAACACTAAGGGCAATTTTGGACACTAAGGGCAATTTATCATGGCCAATCCACCTAACCTGCACATCTTTGGACTGTGGGAGGAAACCGGAGCACCCGGAAAAAAACCCACGCGCACACGGGGAGGATGTGCAGACTCTGCACAGACAGTGACCCAGCGGGGAATCAAACCTGGGACCCTGGGGCTGTGAAGCAATTGTGCGATCCACAATGCTGCCGTGCTGCCCTTCACTTTAGTAATGGAGAGGGATAGGTGCGTGCAACAGGGTAAGGTTTACAATTGGGGGAAGGGTAAATACGATGCTGTCAGACAAGAATTGAAGTGCATAAGTTGGAAACATAGGCTGTCAGGGAAGGACACAAGTGAAATGTGGAACTTGTTCAAGGAACAGATATTGCATGTCCTTGATATGTCTGTCCCTGTCAGGCAGGGAAGAGATTGTCGAGTGAGGGAACCATGGTTGACAGGGGAGGTTGAATGTCTTGTTAAGAGGAAGAAGGAGATTTATGTAAGGCTGGGAAACAAGGTTCAGACAGGGTGCTGGAGGGGTACAAGATAGCCAAGATAGAAAAGGAGCTAAGAGAGGACATGAAAAATCTTTGGCAGGTACAATCAAGGAAAATCCCAAGGCCTTTTACACATATGTGAGAAATATGAGAATGACTAGAGCGAGGGTAGGTCGGATCAAGGACAGTAGCGGGAGATTGTGTATTGAGTCTTAAGAAGTAAGAGAGGTCTTGAACGAATACTTTTCTTTAGTATTTACAAATGAGAGGGGCCATATTGTTGGAGAGGACAGTGTGAAATACCAGCCTCCCCGGACAGGCGCCGGAATGTGGCGACTAGGGGCTTTTCACAGTAACTTCATTGAAGCCTACTCGTGACAATAAGCAATTTTCATTTCATTTCATGAACATAGACCCCAAGATCACTCTGCTCCTCCACATTGCCAAGAACCCTACCGTTAACCCTGTATTCCGCATTCATATCTCCTTCCAAAACGGACAACCTCACACTTTTCAGGGTTAAACTCCATCTGCCACTTCTCAGCCCAGCTCTGTATCCTATCTATGTCTCTTTGGAACCGACAACAGCCCTCCTCACTATCCACAGCTCCACCAATCAAGCAGTGTCTTTCCAGATGCTCAGAGATCCTATCCCTCAGTACCCTTTCCATTACCTTGCCTACCACCGAAGTAAGACTAACTGGCCTGTAATTCCCAGGGTTATCCCTATTCTCTTTTTTGAACAGGGGCATGACATTCGCCATCTCCAATACCCCGGTACCATCCCTGTTGACAGTGAGGACGAAAACATCATTGCCAACCTCTCTGCAATTTCATCTCTTGCTTCCCATTGTATCCCTGGATGTATCCCGTCAGGCCTGGCAGACTTGTCTATCCTCAAGTTTTTCAAAATGCCCAACACATCTTCTGTCCTAACAAGTATCTCCTTGAGTTTACCAGTCTGTTTCACACTGTCCACCAGCCCCTTCATAGACCTTTGAAAGTTGCCACTCAAGTGGATAGAGCTGTGAAGAAGGCCTATGGTGTGCTCGCGTTCATTAGCAGAGGGATTGAACTTAAGAGCCGTGAGGTGATAATGCAGCTGTACAAAGCCTTGGTAAGGCCACATTTGGAGTACGTGTGCAATTCTGGTCACCTCATTTTAGGAAGGATGTGGAAGCTTTGGAAAAGGTGCAAAGGAGATTTACCAGGACGTTGCCTGGAATGGAGAATAGGTCTTACGAGGAACGTTTGACGGTGCTAAGACTTCTCATTAGAACGGAGAATGATGAGGGGTGACTTGATAGTGGTTTATAAGATGATCAGGGGAATAGATAGGGTAGACAGTCAGAGACTTTCCCCCCGGGTGGATCAAACCATTACATGGGGACATAAATTTAAGGTGATTGGTGGAAGATATAGGAGGGGATGTCAGAGGTAGGTTCTTTAGCCAGAGAGTAGTGGGGGCATGGAATGCACTGCAAGTGGAAGTAGTTGAGTGGGAAAAGTTAGGGACCTTCAAGCGGCTATTGGATAGGTACATGGATTACGGTAGAATGATGGAGTGTAGGTTAATTTGTTCTTAAGGGAAGAATGGTAGCATTGTATATAGCACAATTGATTCACAGCTCCAGGGTCCTGGGTACGATTCCCATCTTGGGTCACTGTCTGTGTGGAGTCTGCACATCCTCCCCGTGTGTGCTTAGGTTTCACCCGGGTCCTCCGGTTTCCTGCCACAGTCCAAAGATGTGCAGGTTAGTTGGATTGGCCATGATAAATTGCCCTTAGTGTCAAAAATTGCCCTTGGTGTTGAGTGGGATTACTGGGTTTTGGGAATAGGGTGGAGGTGTTGACCTTGGGGAGGGTGCTCTTTCCAAGAGCCGGTGCAGACTCGATGGGCCGAATGGCCTCCTGCACTGTAAATTCTATGATAATCTATGATTAATCTAGGACAAAGGTTTGGCACATCATCATGGGCCGGAGGGCCTGCTCTGTGCTGTATTTTTCGATGTTCTATGTTCTATGAGACACAGCCGGAGTGGGAATTGGAACTTGGTAATTCGGTGCAGAGTGGGAGAAGGTGCTTTTTCCCTACTGTTTTGTTCTCTCTCTTGTGGCCTGTAGCTGTTAATCTGCAGAGAGAGAACCAGAGAGCATCCTGGGAAGGTAAGTGACTTTTATTGCTATTACCTTTTAAAATTGTGTGGGGGTGGAACTGAAGTGACATCACAGTAAAACTGTGACCTGATTGGCTGGCTGGGAATCTGTTAAATTTGGGAAAAAAAATAATATTGCAAAACAAATCTAATTGATTAGATAGTGGAGTAACTAAACCTGAGGGCAGAGATCAGTATAAGAACATAAGAACATAAGAACTAGGAGCAGGAGTCGGCCATCTGGCCCCTCGAGCCTGCTCCGCCATTCAATTAGATCATGGCTGATCTTTTGTGGACTCAGCTCCACTTTCCGGCCCGAACACCATAACCCTTAATCCCTTTATTCTTCAAAAAACTATCTATCTTTACCTTAAAAACATGTAATGAAGGAGCCTCAACTGCTTCACTGGGCAAGGAATTCCATAGATTCACAACCCTTTGGGTGAAGAAGTTCCTCCTAAACTCAGTCCTAAATCTACTTCCCCTTATTTTGAGGCTATGCCCCCTAGTTCTGCTGTCACCCGCCAGTGGAAACAACCTGATGCATCAATCCTATCTATTCCCTTCATAATTTTAAATGTTTCTATAAGATCCCCCCTCATCCTTCTAAATTCCAACGAGTACAGTCCCAGTCTACTCAACCTCTCCTCATAATCCAACCCCTTCAGCTCTGGGATTAACCTAGTGAATCTCCTCTGCACACCCTCCAGCGCCAGTACGTCCTTTCTCAAGTAAGGAGACCAAAACTGAACACAATACTCCAGGTGTGGCCGCACTAACACCTTATACAATTGCAACATAACCTCCCTAGCCTTAAACTCCATCCCTCTAGCAATGAAGGACAAAATTCCATTTGCCTTCTTAATCACCTGTTGCACTTGTAAACCAACCTTCTGTGACTCATGCACTAGCACACCCAAGTCTCTCTGAACAGCGGCATGCTTTAATATTTTATCGTTTAAATAATAATCCCGTTTGCTGTTATTCCTACCAAAATGGATAACCTCACATTTGTCAACATTGTATTCCATCTGCCAGACCCGAGCCCGTTCACTTAACCTATCCAAATCCCTCTGCAGACTTCCAGTACCCTCTGCACTTTTCGCTTTACCACTCATCTTAGTGTCATCTGCAAACTTGGACACATTGCCCTTGGTCCCCAACTCCAAATCATCAATGTAAATTGTGAACAATTGTGGGCCCAACACGGATCCCTGAGGGACACCACTAGCTACTGATTGCCAACCAGAGAAACACCCATTTATCCCAACTCTTTGCTTTCTATTAATTAACCAATCCTCTATCCATGCTACTACTTTACCCTTAATGCCATGCATCTTTATCTTATGCAGCAACCTTTTGTGTGGCACCTTGTCAAAGGCTTTCTGGAAATCCAGATATACCACATCCATCGGCTCCCCGTTATCTACTGCACTGGTAATGTCCTCAAAAAATTCCACTAAATTAGTTAGGCATGACCTGCCCTTTACGAACCCATGCTGCGTCTGCACAATGGGACAATTTCTATCCAGATGCCTCGCTATTTCTTCCTTGATGATAGATTCCAGCATCTTCCCTACTACCGAAGTTAAGCTCACTGGCCTATAATTTCCTGCTTTCTGCCTACCTCCTTTTTTAAACAGTGGCGTCACGTTTGCTAATTTCCAATCCACCGGGACCACCCCAGAGTCTGGTGAATTTCGGTAAATTATCACTAGTGCATCTGCAATTTCCCTAGCCATCTCTTTTAGCACTCTGGGATGCATTCCATCAGGGCCAGGAGACTTGTCTACCTTTAGCCCCATTAGCTTGCCCATCACTCCCATCAGTAGTTAGCATTTAATTTTACAGTAAAAATCATCTATCGTCAGGGTCTTATAGTTAATTGTTACTCAATCTAACATTAATTTAAGTGTTAATAAATTCCAAAGAGCACAGACCCAGTCTACTCAACCTCTCCTTCCAACCCCTTCAGATCTGGGATTAACCTAGTGAATCTCCTCTTAGGGCAAGAGTTATAGCTGGGGGAAGGGCAATTATGATGCCATTAGACATGACTTAGGATGTGTTGCTTGGAGAAGTAGGCTGCAAGGGTTGGGCACACTGGATATGTGGAGCTTGTTCAAGGAACAGCTATTGCATGTTCTTGATAAGTACGTACCAGTCAGGCAGGGAGGAAGGGGTCGAGCGAGGGAACCGTGGTTTACCAAAGAAGTGGAATCTCTTGTTAAGAGGAAGAAGGAGGCCTATGTGAAGATGAGGCGTGAAGTTTCAGTTGGGGCGCTTGATAGTTACAAGGAAGCGAGGAAGGAACTAAAGAGAGAGCTGAGACGAGCAAGGAGGGGACATGAGAAGCCTTTGGCAGGTAGGATCAAGGAAAACCCAAAAGCTTTCTCTAGGTATGTCAGGAATAAAAGAATGACTAGGGTAAGAGTAGGGCCAGTCAAGGACAGTGGTGGGAAGTTGTGTGTGGAGGCTGAGGAGATAAGCGAGATACTAAATGAATACTTTTCGTCAGTATTCACTCAAGAAAAAGATAATATTGTGGAGGAGAATGCTGAGACCCAGGCTATTAGAATAGATGGCATTGAGGTGCGTAGGGAAGAAGTGTTGGCAATTCTGGACAAGGTGAAAATAGATAAGTCCCCGGGGCCGGATGGGATTTATCCTAGGATTCTCTGGGAAGCCAGGGAAGAGATTGCTGAGCCTTTGGCTTTGATTTTTAGGTCATCATTGGCTACAGGAATAGTGCCAGAGGACTGGAGGATAGCAAATGTGGTCCCTTTGTTCAAGAAGGGGAGTAGAGATAACCCCGGTAACTATAGGCCGGTGAGCCTAACGTCTGTGGTGGGTAAAGTCTTGGAGAGGATTATAAAAGATACAATTTATAATCAGCTATATAGGAATAATATGATTAGGGACAGTCAGCATGGTTTTGTGAAGGGTAGGTCATGCCTCACAAACCTTATCGAGTTCTTTGAGAAGGTGACTGAACAGGTAGACGAGGGTAGAGCAGTTGATGTGGTGTATATGGATTTCAGTAAAGCGTTTGATAAGGTTCCCCACGGTCGGCTATTGCAGAAAATACGGAGGCTGGGGATTGAGGGTGATTTAGAGATGTGGATCAGAAATTGGCTAGTTGAAAGAAGACAGAGAGTGGTAGTCGATGGGAAATGCTCAGAATGGAGTTCAGTTACGAGTGGCGTACCACAAGGATCTGTTCTGGGGCCGTTGCTGTTTGTCATTTTTATAAATGACCTAGAGGAGGGCGCAGAAGGATGGGTGAGTAAATTTGCAGACGACACTAAAGTCGGTGGAGTTGTAGACAGTGCGGAAGGATGTTGCAGGTTACAGAGGGACATAGATAAGCTGCAGAGCTGGGCTGAGAGGTGGCAAATGGAGTTTAATGTAGAGAAGTGTGAGGTGATTCACTTTGGAAAGAATAACAGAAATGCGGAATATTTGGCTAATGGTAAAATTCTTGGTAGTGTGGATGAGCAGAGGGATCTTGGTGTCCATGTACATAGATCCCTGAAAGTTGCCACCCAGGTTGATAGGGTTGTGAAGAAGGCCTATGGTGTGTTGGCCTTTATTGGTAGAGGGATTGAGTTCCGGAGCCATGAGGTCATGTTGCAGTTGTACAAAACTCTAGTACGGCCTCATTTGGAGTATTGCGTACAGTTCTGGTCGCCTCATTATAGGAAGGACGTGGAAGCTTTGGAACGGGTGCAGAGGAGATTTACCAGGATGTTGCCTGGTATGGAGGGAAAATCTTATGAGGAAAGGCTGATGGACTTGAGGTTGTTTTCGTTAGAGAGAAGAAGGTTAAGAGGTGACTTAATAGAGGCATACAAAATGATCAGAGGGTTAGATAGGGTGGACAGCGAGAGCCTTCTCCCGCGGATGGAGGTGGCTAGCACGAGGGGACAGTCTTAAATTGAGGGGTAATAGATATAGGACAGAGGTCAGAGGTGGGTTTTTTACGCAAAGAGTGGTGAGGCCGTGGAATGCCCTACCTGCAACAGTAGTGAACACGCCAACATTGAGGGCATTAAAAAATTTATTGGATAAGCATATGGATGATAAGGGCATAGTGTAGGTTAGATGGCCTTTAGATTTTTTCCATGTCGGTGCAACATCGAGGGCCGAAGGGCCTGTACTGCGCTGTATCGTTCTATGTTCTATGTTCTATGCACACCTTCCAGCGCCAGTACGTCCATTCTCAGGTAAGGAGACCAAAACTGACAGAATACTCCAGGTGTGGCCTCACTAACACCTTATACAATTGCAGCATAACCTCCCTAGTCTTGAACTCCATCACTCTAGCAATGAAGGACAAAACTTAATTTGCCTTGTAATAGGGATGGCCGGGTTGCGCTACAGGTTCGAGAGAATATCATAGCAGTAAGCTTTTTACGAGAGAATATCATAGCTCCAAGCTTTTTCCTAGAGTGGGAGTGTCAATACCAAGGGGTCACGATTTCAAGGTGAGAGGGGGAACATTTAAGAGAGATGTGCGTGGAAAGTTTTTTACGCAGAGGGTGGTGGGTGCCTGGAATGCTTTGCCAGCGGAGGTGGTAGAGATGGGCACGATAGTATCATTTAAGATGCATCTGGACAGATATATGAACGGGCGGGGAACAGAGGGAAGCAGATCCTTGGAAAATAGGTGGCAGGTTTAGATTAAGGATCTGGATCGGCACAGGCTGGGAGGGCCGAAGGGCCTGTTCCTGTGCTGTAATTTTCTTTGTTCTTTGTGCTACGGGAGCACACCTCTGAGGGCAGTGAAGCTATATGAAATGAAAATGAAAAATTAAATGAAAATTACTTATTGTCACGAGTAGGCTTCAATGAAGTTACTGTGAAAAGCCCCTAGTCGCCACATTCCGGCGCCTGTCCGGAGAGGCTGGCACGGGAATTGAACCGTGCTGCTGGCCTGCTTGGTCTGCTTTAAAAGCCAGCGATTTAGCCTGGTGAGCTAAACCATAAACTATGTAAAGATCGGGAATAAGAAGGGTTCCATCACAATGTTGGAGGTTTACTACAGGCCTCCCAACAGCAGGCAGGTGATGGAAGATAGGTGGACAGATTTTGGAAAGGAGTAAAAGCAACAGGGTTGTTGTGATGGGAGACGACAACTTCCCCAATATTGACTGGGACTCACTTAATGCTTGGGGCTTGGACGGGGCAGATTTTGTGAGGAGCATCCGGGAGGGCTTCTTCAAACAATATGTAGACAGTCCAACTAGGGAAAGTGCTATACTGGACTTGGTATTGGGGAATGAGCCCAACCAGGTGGTAGAAGTTTCAGTAGGGGAGCATTTCTGGAACAGTGACCACAATTAAGTAAGTTTTACAGTGCTGGTGGACAAGGATAAGAGTGGTCATCAGGTGAATGTGCTAAATTGGAGGAAGGCTAATTATAACAATATTAGGCGGGAAGTGAAGAACCTAGATTGGGGGCGGATGTTTGAGGGTAAATCAACATCTGATATGTGGGAGGCTTTCAAATGTCAGTTGAAAGGAATTCAGGACCGGCATGTTCCTGTGCAGAAGGATAAATCCGGCAACTTTCAGGAACTTTGTATAACGAGAGATATTGTAGGCCTCATCAAAAAGAAAAAGGAGGCATTTGTCAGGGCGAGAAGGCAGGGAACAGACAAAGCCTCTGTGGAATATAAGGGAAGTAGGAAGGAACTTAAGCAAGGAGTCAGGAGGGCTAGAAGGAGTCACGAAAGGTCATTGGCAAATAGGGTTAAGGAAAATCCCAAGGCTTTTTACACTTATTTAAAAAGCAAGAGGGTAGCCAGGGAAAGGGTTGGACCACTGAACGATAGGCAAGGGAATGTGTGGAGCCAGAGGAAATGGTCATGGTACTAAATGAATACTTTGCATCAGTATTCACCAAAGAGAAGGAATTTGTGGTTGTTGAGTCTGGAGAAGGGTATGTAGATAGCCTGGGTCACGTTGAGATCGAAAAAGATGAAGTGTTGGGCGTCTTGAAAAATATTAACGTAGATAAGTCCCCAGGGCCTGATGGGATCTACCCCAGAATACTGAAGGAGGCTACAGAGGAAATTGCTGAGGCCTTGACGGAAATCTTTGGATCCTCGCTGTCTTCAGGAATGTCCCGGAGGCCTGGAGAATAGCAAATGTTGTTCCTTTGTTTGAGAAGGGTAGCAAGGATAATCCAGGGAACTACAGGCCAGTGAGCCTTACATCAGTGGTAGAGAAATCACTGGAGAGAATTCTTCGAGCAGGATCTACTCCCATTTGGAAGCAAAGGGACGTATTAGTGAGAGGCAGCATGGTTTTTGAAGGGGAGGTCGTATCTCACTAACTTCATCGAGTTTTTTGAAGAGATCACAAAGGTGATTGATGCAGGTAGGGCAGTGGATGTTGTCCATATGGACTTCAGTAAGGCCTTTGACAAGGTCCCTCATGGCAGACTGGTACAAAAGGTGAAGTCACATGGGATCAGGAGTGAGCTGGCAAGATGGATACAGAACTGGCTAGGTCATAGAAGGGTGCTTTTCTAATTGGAGGGCTATGACTAGTGGTGTTCCGCAGGGATCAGTGCTGGGACCTTTGCTGTTCATAGTATAAGTAAATGATTTGGAGGAAAATATAACTGGTCTGATTAGTAAGTTTGTGGACGACACAAAGGTTGGTGGAATTGTGCATAGCGATCAGGACTGCCAGAGGATACAGCAGGATTTAGATCAATTGGAGACTTGGGCGGAGAGATGGCAGATGGAGTTTAATCCGGACAAATGTGATGTAATGCATTTTGGAAGGTCTAATGCAGATAGGGTAGTGAATGGTAGAACCCTCAAGAGTATTGAAAGTCAGAGAGATCTAGGTGTACAGGTCCACAGGTCACTTAAAGGAGCCATGATGTGGAGATGCCGGCGTTGGACTGGGGTGAGCACAGTAAGAAGTCTTACAACACCAGGTTAAAGTCCAACAGGTTTGTTTCAAACACGAGCTTTCGGAGCACGGCTCCTTCTTCAGGTGAATGGAAAGGCTTGTTCCAGAAATGTTTATATAGACACAGTCAGAGATGCCCCGGAATGCGAGCACCTGCAGGCAATCAAATCATCAAAGATGCAGAGAGAGAGGTAACTCCAGGTTAAAGAGGTGTGAATTGTCCCAAGCCAGTTCAGTCGGTAGGCCTCTGCAAGTCCAGGCTTGTTGGTGGGGGCCGAATGTAATGCGACATGAATCCCAGATCCCGGTTGAGTCCGCATTCATGCGTGCGGAACTTAGCTATAAGTTTTTGCTCAGCAATTTTGCGTTGTCGCGTCTCCTGAAGGCCTCCTTGTAGAATGCTGACCCGGAGATCAGAGGCTGAATGTCCTTGACTGCTGAAGTGTTCCCCAACTGGAAGGGAACAGTCCTGCCTGTTGATAGTCGCACGATGCCCGTTTATTCGTTGTCGCAGTGTCTGCATGGTCTCGCCAATGTACCACGCTTCGGGACATCCTTTCCTGCAGCGTATGAGGTAGACTACATTGGTCGAGTCGCACGAGTATGCGCCGCGTACCTGGTGGGTGGTGTTTCCACGTGTAATGGTGGTGTCCATGTCGATGATCTGGCATGTCTTGCAGAGTTTACCCTGGCAGGGTTTTGTGGTGTTGTGGTTGCTGTTCTGAAGGCTGGGTAATTTGCTGCAAACAATGGTTTGTTTGAGGTTGCGCGGTTGTTTGAAGGCCAGTAGTGGGGGTGTGGGGATGACCTTGGCAAGATGTCCATCCTCGCTGATGATGTGTTGGAGGCTGCGAAGAAGATGTCGTAGTTTCTCCGCCCCAGGAAAGTACTGGACGACGAAGGGTACTCTGTCAGTGGTGTCCCGTGTTTGTCTTCTGAGGAGGTCGGTGCGGTTTTTTGCTGTGGCGCGGTGGAACTGTCGATCAATGAGTCGAGCGCCATATCCCGTTCGTACGAGGGCATCTTTCAGCATCTGTAGGTGTCTGTTGCGCTCCTCCTTGTCTGAGCAGATCCTGTGTATACGGAGGGCTTGTCCATAGGGGATGGCTTCTTTAATGTGTTTCGGGTGAAAGCTGGAGAAGTGGAGCATCGTGAGATTATCTGTGGGCTTGCGGTAGAGCGAGGTGCTGAGGTGACCGTCCTTGATGGAGACGAGTGTGTCCAAGAATGGAACTGAATTTGGAGAATAGTCCATGGTGAGTTTGATGGTGGGATGGAACTTATTGATGTCATCGTGTAGTCGTTTCAGTGATGTCTCGCCGTGGGTCCAAAGGAAAAAAATGTCATCGATGTATCTGGTGTATAGCATCGGTTGAAAGTCCTGTGTGGTGAGGAAGTCCTGTTCAAACTTGTGCATGAAGATGTTGGCATATTGAGGTGCAAATTTGGTCCCCATGGCTGTTCCGTGCGTCTGGATGAAGAATTTGTTGTCGAAGGTGAAGACGTTGTGGTCTAGAATGAAACGGATGAGTTGCAGAATTGCGTCTGGAGATTGGCAGTTGTCGGTGTTGAGGACTGAGGCTGTTGCAGCAATGCCGTCGTCATGGGGGATGCTGGTGTAGAGTGCCGAGACATCCATTGTGACGAGGAATGTTCCTGGTTCAACTGGTCCATGGGTGCTGAGTTTCTGTAGGAAGTCCGTCGTGTCGCGACAGAAGCTAGGTGTACCTTGTACGATGGGTTTCAAGATGCCCTCGATGTGGCCAGAGAGGTTCTCACACAGGGTCCCATTGCCTGAAACGATAGGACGGCCTGGTGTGTTGGCCTTGTGTATTTTCGGGAGGCAGTAGAGATCTCCAATGCGGGGATTACGTGGGATGAGAGCACGTAGGGTGTTCTGAAGGTCTGGATCTAAGGTCTTGATCAGTCTGTTGAGTTGGCGGATGTGTTCCTTGGTTGGATCTGCGGGTAACTGCCTGTAGTGTTCCTGGTTGTCGAGTTGTCGGTATACTTCTTTGCAGTAGTCTGTTCTGTTCAGTATGACGGTGGCCCCTCCTTTGTCTGCTGGTTTGATGACGATGTTGCGGTTGGTCTTGAGAGTGCGGATGGCGTTGCGTTGTGCTTGGGTGACGTTTGAGGCTGCCTTGTGATTGCGAGTGATGAATCTGGCATTGACACGACTTCTGACGGCTTGAGCATACATGTCGAGTCTAGGGCAGCGGCCTTCCGGAGGGGTCCAATTTGACTCTTTCCTTTTTGGTTGCTGCACTGCAGATCTCGCGGTCTGCTGTTCCGGTTCATTGGTCGTGTCCCTGGGTTCGCTGTCGGCCTCTTGGGGTCTGTGGAAGAATTCCCGGAGCCTCATTCGCCTGATGAATTCCTCCGTGTCTGCCGCGAGACTGATGGGGTCCATTTTGGTGGTGGTGCAGAAATTGAGCCCTTTGCTGAGGACTTCGATTTCGTCTGGTTGAAGGGTGTAGTCTGACAAGTTGACAATGGATTTCCCTGTATTGTTTTCGACTGTTGTACCGGGAGAAGCTTGATTGCTGCTGGTGGTGATGCCAAGTTTCTCAAGCTTCCTGTTCTTGGTGTGCATGTAGGTGGCATAGTATTGCTGTCTCATCTGTTTGGCGGTGTTCCGCAGCTGGTCTGCTGTGTCCTGAGCGCAAGTTGAGAATATGGCCTCTCTCTTGGTTTCCAGGTTGCGTCGACTGCTGTAGAGTTGGTGTACGAGGTGTTTGAGGAGTGTGACAGAGGTGCGGTGGCAGAGTCTTTCAGCGTAGTCTGTGTTGTAAGTCGACTTGAGTGGGTTTTTGATCTGTAGTCCTTTCGGGATCTTGTCTGCTTTTTTGCATCTTTGTAGAAACTGAATGTCAGTGTCTATATGCGCGATCTTCCTGGAGATCCTCTCCACTTTGAGCCGGCAGTTTGCGGTGTCAATGGTAGCCATGATGTGGAGATGCCGGCGTTGGACTGGGGTGTGACACAGCAGACCAGCTGCGGAACACCGCCAAACAGATGAGACAGCAATACTATGCCACCTACATGCACACCAAGAACAGGAAGCTTGAGAAACTTGGCATCACCACCAGCAGCAATCAAGCTTCTCCCGGTACAACAGTCGAAAACAATACAGGGAAATCCATTGTCAACTTGTCAGACGACACCCTTCAACCAGACGAAATCGAAGTCCTCAGCAGAGGGCTCAATTTCTGCACCACCACCAAAATGGACCCCATCAGTCTCGCGGCAGATACGGAGGAATTCATCAGGCAAATGAGGCTCCGGGAATTCTTCCACAGACCCCAAGAGGCCGACAGCGAACCCAGGGACACGACCAATGAACCGGAACAGCAGACCGCGAGATCTGCAGTGCAGCAACCAAAAAGGAAAGAGTCAAATTGGACCCCTCCGGAAGGCCGCTGCCCTAGACTCGACATGTATGCTCAAGCCGTCAGAAGTCGTGTCAATGCCAGATTCATCACTCGCAATCACAAGGCAGCCTCAAACGTCACCCAAGCACAACGCAACGCCATCCGCACTCTCAAGACCAACCGCAACATCGTCATCAAACCAGCAGACAAAGGAGGGGCCACCGTCATACTGAACAGAACAGACTACTGCAAAGAAGTATACCGACAACTCGACAACCAGGAACACTACAGGCAGTTACCCGCAGATCCAACCAAGGAACACATCCGCCAACTCAACAGACTGATCAAGACCTTAGATCCAGACCTTCAGAACACCCTACGTGCTCTCATCCCACGTAATCCCCGCATTGGAGATCTCTACTGCCTCCCGAAAATACACAAGGCCAACACACCAGGCCGTCCTATCGTTTCAGGCAATGGGACCCTGTGTGAGAACCTCTCTGGCCACATCGAGGGCATCTTGAAACCCATCGTACAAGGTACACCCAGCTTCTGTCGCGACACGACGGACTTCCTACAGAAACTCAGCACCCATGGACCAGTTGAACCAGGAACATTCCTCGTCACAATGGATGTCTCGGCACTCTACACCAGCATCCCCCATGACGACGGCATTGCTGCAACAGCCTCAGTCCTCAACACCGACAACTGCCAATCTCCAGACGCAATTCTGCAACTCATCCGTTTCATTCTAGACCACAACGTCTTCACCTTCGACAACAAATTCTTCATCCAGACGCACGGAACAGCCATGGGGACCAAATTTGCACCTCAATATGCCAACATCTTCATGCACAAGTTTGAACAGGACTTCCTCACCACACAGGACTTTCAACCGATGCTATACACCAGATACATCGATGACATTTTTTTCCTTTGGACCCACGGCGAGACATCACTGAAACGACTACACGATGACATCAATAAGTTCCATCCCACCATCAAACTCACCATGGACTATTCTCCAAATTCAGTTCCATTCTTGGACACACTCGTCTCCATCAAGGACGGTCACCTCAGCACCTCGCTTTACCGCAAGCCCACAGATAATCTCACGATGCTCCACTTCTCCAGCTTTCACCCGAAACACATTAAAGAAGCCATCCCCTATGGACAAGCCCTCCGTATACACAGGATCTGCTCAGACAAGGAGGAGCGCAACAGACACCTACAGATGCTGAAAGATGCCCTCGTACGAACGGGATATGGCGCTCGACTCATTGATCGACAGTTCCACCGCGCCACAGCAAAAAACCGCACCGACCTCCTCAGAAGACAAACACGGGACACCACTGACAGAGTACCCTTCGTCGTCCAGTACTTTCCTGGGGCGGAGAAACTACGACATCTTCTTCGCAGCCTCCAACACATCATCAGCGAGGATGGACATCTTGCCAAGGTCATCCCCACACCCCCACTACTGGCCTTCAAACAACCGCGCAACCTCAAACAAACCATTGTTTGCAGCAAATTACCCAGCCTTCAGAACAGCAACCACAACACCACAAAACCCTGCCAGGGTAAACTCTGCAAGACATGCCAGATCATCGACATGGACACCACCATTACACATGGAAACACCACCCACCAGGTACGCGGCGCATACTCGTGCGACTCGACCAATGTAGTCTACCTCATACGCTGCAGGAAAGGATGTCCCGAAGCGTGGTACATTGGCGAGACCATGCAGACACTGCAACAACGAATAAACGGGCATCGTGCGACTATCAACAGGCAGGACTGTTCCCTTCCAGTTGGGGAACACTTCAGCAGTCAAGGACATTCAGCCTCTGATCTCCGGGTCAGCATTCTACAAGGAGGCCTTCAGGAGACGCGACAACGCAAAATTGCTGAGCAAAAACTTATAGCTAAGTTCCGCACGCATGAATGCGGACTCAACCGGGATCTGGGATTCATGTCGCATTACATTCGGCCCCCACCAACAAGCCTGGACTTGCAGAGGCCTACCGACTGAACTGGCTTGGGACAATTCACACCTCTTTAACCTGGAGTTACCTCTCTCTCTGCATCTTTGATGATTTGATTGCCTGCAGGTGCTCGCATTCCGGGGCATCTCTGACTGTGTCTATATAAACATTTCTGGAACAAGCCTTTCCATTCACCTGAAGAAGGAGCCGTGCTCCGAAAGCTCGTGTTTGAAACAAACCTGTTGGACTTTAACTTAAAGGAGCAACACATGTGGAAAAGGTAGTCAAGAAGGCATACAGCATGTTTGCATTCATTGGCCGGGGCATTGAGTATTAGAATTGATAAGTCATGTTGCAGCTGTATAGAATCTTAGTTAGGTCACACTTGGAGTATAGTGTTCAATTCTGGTGGCCACACTGCCAGGATGTGGAGGATTTAGAGAGGGTACAGAAGAGATTTACCAGGATGTTGCCTGGTATGGAGGGCATTAGCTATGAGGAGCGGTTGAATAAACTCGGTTTGTTCTCACTGGAACGACGGAGGTTGAGGGGCGACCTGTTAGAGGTCTACAAAATTATGAGGGGCAGAGACAGAGTGGATAGTCAGAGGCATTTTCCCAGGGTAGAGGGGTCAATTACTAGGGGGCGTAGGTTTAAGGTGCGTGGAGCAAGGTTTAGAGGAGATGTACAAGGCAAGTTTTTACACAGAGAGTAGTTGGTGCCTGGAACTCGCTGCCGGAGGAGGTGGTGGAAGCAGGGACGATGGTGACATTTAAGGTGCATCTTGACAAATACATGAATAGGATGGGAATAGAGGGATACGGACCCAGGAAGTGTAGACAATTGTAGTTTAGTCGGGCAGCATGGTCGGCACGGGATTGGAGGGCCGAAGGGCCTGTTCCTGTGCTGTACTTTTCTTTGTTCTTTGTTCTAATGTGAGCCTACTTGTGACAATAATAAAAATCATTATAAGTGTGAGATGGCAGTGCGATATGAACAGCAGAGGCAAGGGAATGCTGGGGAACAGGGCAAGATGGGGAGGGGAGATCAGAGAGAGTGGAGGGGAGGGGATGCGAGGGACGGGAAAGAAAGGGAAGGAAGTGTCATGAGAGGCAGAGGAGATAAGGTAAGAGAGGGAATGAAAAAGGAGCGGAAGGAATGGTGGGAGGGAGGCGAAGGGGGAGGACGGGTTATGGAGGGAAGATAATGGAAGTAGGGGGGAATGAGTGAGGGATGGAAGGGAAAGGAAGGAAGGAAGGGAGGGGAGGGAGCGAAGGAAGTTATGGAAAGGGGGAAGGGAGCGAGGGAGAGAGAGGAGGGTGGGAAAGGGAGGTTGGGGAAGAGAATGGAAGGGAGGGAAGGAAGGGGAGGGAAGGAGGAGGGTGGGGTGGGATGTGGCACGGAGGGTGAAGTGTTTTTACCTTCCTGTCATGTAAACAATCTTACTTTTCCACAGTCCTTCCTTTTCACTGGTATACACTTTTTCTGAGCACTGAAAACACGCGTTGAAAGTCCTCCACTGTTCCTCAATTGTCCGACCACAAAGTGTTTTCTCCCAATCTACCCTGGCCAACTCCTCCCTCAGCCCATTGTAGTTTCCTTTGTTCAAGCTCAAGACACAGGTATTGGATTTTACCTTCTCACACACCATCTGTATTTTAAATTCAACCATACTGTGATCACTCCTTCCAAGAGGATCCTTAACTATGAAGTCATTAATTATTCCTGTCTCAATACACAGGACCAGATCTATGATCGCTTGCTCTCTCGTAGGTTCCATTCCATACTATTTGTGGAAACTATCGCGGATACATTCCAGGAACTCATCCTCAAGGCTACCCTGACTGACCTCTTTTGACCAATTAGAGAACAAAGAAAATTACAGCACAGGAACAGGCCCTTCGGCCCTCCCAGCCTGCGCCAACCAGATCCTTTGTCAAAACCTGTTGCCTATTTTCCAAGGTCTACTTCCCTCTGTTCCCGCCCGTTCACATACCTGTCCAGATGCATCTTAAATGATAATATCGTGCCCGCCTCTACCACCTCTGCTGGCAAAGCATTCCAGGCACCCACCACCCTCTGCGTAAAATACTTTCCACGCATATCTCCCTTAAACTTTCCCCCTTTCACCTTGAAATCGTGACCCCTTGTAATTGGCACCCCTACTCTTGGAAAAAGCTTGCTGCTATGCACCCTGTCCATACAAAGAACAAAGAAAATTACAGCACAGGAAAGGCCCTTCGGCCCCCCCAACCTGCGCCGTTCCAGATGTGTTATCTAAACCTGTCTCCTATTTTCCAAGGTCTACTTCCCTCTGTTCCCGCCCGTTCACATACCTGTCTAGATGCATCTTAAATTATGCTATCGTGCCCGCCTCTGCCACCTCTGCTGGCAAAGCATTCCAGGCACCCACCACAATCTGCACAAAAAACTTTCCACGCACATCGCCCTTAAACTTTTCTACTCTCACCTTGAAATCGTGACCCCTTGTAACTGACACCCCCACTCTTGGGAAAAGCTTGTTGCTATCCACCCTGTCCATACCTCTCATAATTTTGTAGAACTCAATCAGGTCCCCCTCAACCTCCGTCTTTCCAACGAAAACAATCCTAATCTACTCAACCTTTCTTCATAGCTAGTACCCTCCATACCAGGCAATATCCTGGTGAACCTCCTCTGCACCCTCTCCAAAGCATCCACATCCTTCTGGTAATGTGGCGACCAGAACTGCACGCAGAATTCCAAATGTGGCCGAACCAAAGTCCTATACAAATTTAACATGACCTGCCGACCCTTGTACTCAATACCCCGTCCGATGAAGGCAAGCATGCTGTATGCCTTCTTGACCACTCTATCGTACTGTGTTGCCACCTTCAAGGTACAATGGACCTGGACTCCCAGATCTCTCTGTACATCAATTTTCACCAGGACTCTTCTATTGACCATATAGTCTGCTCTTGAGTTAGATCTTCCAAAATGCATCACCTCGCATTTGCCTGGATTGAACTCCATCTGCCATTTCTCTGCCCAACTCTCCAATCTATCTATATTTTGCTGTATTCTCTGACAGTCCGCCTCGCTATCTGCAACTCCACCAATCTTAGTATCATCTGCAAACTTGCTCATCAGACCACTTATACCATCGTCCAGATCATGTATGTATATCGCAAACAACAGTGGTCCGAGCACGGATCCCTTTGGAACACCACTAGTCACCCTTCTCCATTTTGAGACACTCCCTTCCACACTAATCTCTGTCTCCTGTCATCAAATAACTTTGTCACTTCCTCAAATAATTCTATTAGGTTTATAAGACATGATCTTCCCTGCACAAAACCATGCTGCCTATCACTGATAAGTCTATTTACTTCCAAATGTGAATAGATCCTATCACTCAGTCTCTTCTCCAACAGTTTGCCTACCACTGACCTCAAGCTCACAGGTCTATAATTCCATGGATTATCCCTGCTACCCTTCTTAAAGGGGCTGGTTTAGCTCACTGAGCTAAATCGCTGGCTTTTAAACCAGACCAAGCAGGCCAGCAGCATGGTTAGATTCCCGTACCAGCCTTCCCGGACAGGCGCCGGAATGTGGTGACTAGGGGCTTTTCACAGTAACTTCATTGAAGCCTAGTCATGACAATAAGCGATTTTCATTTTTCATTTCATAAACAAAGGGACAACATTAGCAATTCTCCAGTCCTCCGGGACCTCACCCGTGCTCAAGGATGCTGCAAAGATATCTGGTAAGGCCCCAGCTATTTCGTCCCTCGCTTCCCTCAGTAACCTGGGGTAGATCCCGTCCTGGGGACTTGTCCACCTTAATGCCTTTTAGAATACCCAAACCTCCCCCTTCCTTATGCCTACATGTATTTAAATATCCATCCCTCGCCTCAACATCCGTCATAGAATATAGAACATAGAACGATACAGCGCAGTACAGGCCCTTCGGCCCTCGATGTTGCACCGACATGGAAAAAACTGAAAGGCCATTTAACCTACACTATGCCCTTATCATCCATATGCTTATCCAATAAACTTTTAAATGCCCTCAATGTTGGCGAGTTCACTACTGTTGCAGGTAGGGCATTCCACGGCCTCACCACTTTGCGTAAAAAATCCCACCTCTGACCTCTGTCCTATATCTATTACCCCTCAATTTAAGGCTATGTCCCCTCGTGCTAGCCACCTCCATCCGCGGGAGAAGGCTCTCGCTGTCCACCCAATCTAACCCTCTGATCATTTTGTATGCCTCTATTAAGTCACCTCTTAACCTTCTTCTCTCTAACGAAAACAACCTCAAGTCCATCAGCCTTTCCTCAAGATTTTCCCTCCATACCAGGCAACATCCTGGTAAATCTCCTCTGCACCCGTTCCAAAGCTTCCACGTCCTTCCTATAATGAGGCGACCAGAACTGAACGCAATACTCCAAATGCGGACTAGGCTTTGTTCAGTCACCTTTTCAAAGAACTCGATAAGGTTTGTGAGGCATGACCTACCCTTCACAAAACCATGCTGACTATTCCTAATCATATTATTCCTATCTAGATGATTATAAATCGTATCTTTTATAATCCTCTCCAAGACTTTACCCACCACAGACGTTAGGCTCACCGGCCTATAGTTACCGTGGTTATCTCTACTCCCCTTCTTGAACAAAGGCACCACATTTGCTATCCTCCAGTCCTCTGGCACTATTCCTGTAGCCAATGATGACCTAAAAATCAAAGCCAAAGGCTCAGCAATCACTTCCCTGGCTTCCCAGGGAATCCAAGAATAAATCACATCAGGCCCCGGGGACTTATCTATTTTCACCTTGTCCAGAATTGCCAACACTTCTTCCCTACGCACCTCAATGCCATCTATTCTAATAGCCTGGGTCTCAGCATTCTCCTCCACAATATTATCTTTTTCCTGAGTGAATACTGACGAAAAGTATTCATTTAGTATCTCGCTTATCTCCTCAGCCTCCACACACAACTTCCCACCACTGTCCTTGACTGGCCCTACTCTTACCCTAGTCATTCTTTTATTCCTGACATACCTATAGAAAGCTTTTGGGTTTTCCTTGATCCTACCTGCCAAAGACTTCTCATGTCCCCTCCTTGCTCGTCTTAGCTCTCTCTTTAGATCCTTCCTCGCTTCCCTGTAACTATCAAGCGCCCCAGCTGACACTTCACACCTCATCTTCACATAGGCCTCCTTTTTCCTCTTAACAAGAGATTCCACTTCTTTGGTAAACCACGGTTCCCTCGCTCTACCCTTTCCTCCCTGTCTGACTGGTACGTACTGATCAAGAACACACAATAGCTGTTCCTTGAACAAGCTCCACATATCCAGTGTGCCCAACCCTTGCAGCCTACTTCTCCAACCTACACATCCTAAGTCATGTCTAATGGCATCATAATTGCCCTTCCCCAGCTATAACTCTTGCCCTGCGGGGTATACTTATCCCTTTCCATCACTAACGTAAAGGTCACCGAATTGTGGTCACTGTCTCCAAAGTGTTCACCTACCTCCAGATCTAACACCTGGCCTGGTTCATTACCCAAAACCAAATCCAATATGGCCTCACCTCTTGTTGGCCTGTCAACATATTGTGTCAGAAAACCCTCCTGCACACATTGTACAAAGAACGACCCATCCAATGTACTCGAACTATATCTTTTCCAGTCAATATTAGGAAAGTTAACGTCTCCCATAACAACTACCCTGTTACTTTCGCTCTTTTCCATAATCATCCTCGCCATCCTTTCCTCTACATCTCTAGAACTATTAGGTGACCTATAGAAAACTTCCAGCAGTGTGACCTCTCCTTTCCTGTTTCTAACCGCAGCCCATACTACCTCAGAAGATGAGTCCCCATCTTGCATCCTTTCTGCCACCGTAATACTGTCCTTGACTAGCAGCGCCACACCTCCCCCTCTTTTGCCCCCTTCTCTGACCTTACTAAAACACCTAAACCCCGGAACCTGCAACAACCATTCCTGTCCCTGCTCTATCCATGTCTCTGAAATGGCCACAACATCGAAGTCCCAGGTACCAACCCATGCTGCCAGTTCCCCTACCTTATTTCGTATACTCCTGGCATTGAAATAGACACACTTCAAACCACCGACCTGAACACTGGCGCCCTCCTGCGAAGTCAAATCTGTGCTCCTGACCTCTCTACTCAATCTCCCGTACCCCAAAACTACAATCCAGGTTCCCATGCCCCTGCTGAATTAGTTTAAACCCCCCCCCAAAGAGCACTAACAAATCCCCCCCCCCCGGGATATTGGTGTCCCTTAGGTTCAGATGTAGACCATCCTGTCTATAGAGGTCCCACCTTCCCCAGAAAGAGCCCCAGTTATCCAGAAATCTGAATCCCTCCCGCCTGCACCATACCTGTAGCCACGTGTTTAATTGCTCTCTCGCCCTATTCCTCATCTCACTATCACGTGGCACGGGCAACAACCCAGAGATAACAACTCTGTTTGTTCTCACTCTGAGCTTCCATCCTAGCTCCCTAAAGGCCTGCCTGACATCCTTGTCCCCTTTCCTACCTATGTCGTTAGTGCCAATGTGGACTTCGACTTGGGGCTGCTCCCCTTCTTAGGGTTAGGGTTAGGTTTTTAGGTTCTGGACAGATGAGGGTTACCCGTATTTCTGCACCCAATAAGGGATACAGCGCCGAAGCGTCTGCCTCTTTGCTGGCACACGTTCAACATTCTTTTCCGCATAGATTTTGCGTCATCTCTCTCTCCAATCCAAATTAGGGTTAGGGTTAGGGTTAGGTTTCAGGGATATGGACAGATGGGGTTACCCGTATTTCTGCACTCAATAAGGGATACAGCACCGAAGCGTCTGCCTCTTTGCTGGTGCACGTTCAACATTCTTTTCCGCATAGACTTTGCGTCATCTCTCTGTCTCTCGAATCCGACCACGTATTTTAGAAATAAGACAAATAGAAAGTAGTTGTATTAAGAAGAAAATTGGTAATACCCAAGTTAGGGTCAGGGACTGGGTGCGAGTTACCCTTCCTTTCCGTACCCAAACAGGGACACAGCTAGTTTAGGGTAAGGGTTAGTATTTTTAGGAACCAGGAAGGGATTACCCTTCTTTTCCGTACCCAAACAGGGACACAGCTAGTTTAGGGTAAGAGTTAGGGTTAGGGATAAGGGGGGGGGGGGGGTTACCCTTCCTTTCCGTAACCAAACAGGGACACAGCTAGTTTAGGGTAAGAGTTAGTATTAAGGACCGGGTAGGGATTACCCTTCCTTTCCGTACCCAAACAGGGACACAGCTAGTTTAGGGTAAGAGTAAGGGTTAGGGACCGGGTGGGAGCAGCCCTGCTTTTCTGTACCCAAACAGGGACACAGCTAGTTTAGGGTTAGGGTAGAGGACAGGGTGGGAATTACCAAAGCAAGAAACAAAGATTAGAATATAGTTGTATTCAGCAGAAAATTGGTAATAGTATTCTGAAAATTATAAACATCATTTAACAAGGGTTTTAAATTACGATTAAACTAATATCCTAATTTAAAAATTCCATAAATTAAAATTTGGGTTGGGGTTAGGGGTTAGGGGTTAGGTTCTGGACAGATGGGGGTTACCCGTATTTCTGCATCCAATAAGGGTTAGGTTGTTAGGTTCTGGACAGATGGGGGTTTCCCGTATTTCTGCACCCAATAAGGGATACAGCGCCGAAGCGTCTGCCTCTTTGCTGGCACACGTTCAACATTCTTTTCTGCATAGATTTTGCGTCATCTCTCTTTCTCTCGAATCCGACCACGTATTTTAGAAATAAGACAAATAGAAAGTAGGAAAAATAGACAGTGAGGAGCAAAGATTAGACTGTAGTTGTATTAAGAATAACATTGGTAATACCCAGGTTAGGGTCAGGGACTGGGTGTGAGTTACCCTTCCTTTCCGTACCCAAACAGGGACACAGCTAGTTTAGGGTAAGGGTTAGTATTTTTAGGAACCAGGAAGGGATTACCCTTCTTTTCCGTACCCAAACAGGGACACAGCTAGTTTAGGGTAAGGGTTAGTATTTTTAGGAACCAGGAAGGGATTACCCTTCTTTTCCGTACCCAAACAGGGACACAGCTAGTTTAGGGTAAGAGTTAGGGTTAGGGACAAGGGGGGGTTACCCTTCTTTTCCGTACCCAAACAGGGGCACAGCTAGTTTAGGGTAAGAGTTAGTATTAAGGACCGGGTAGGGATTACCCTTCCTTTCCGTACCCAAACAGGGACACAGCCAGTTTAGGGTAAGAGTAAGGGTTAGGGACCGGGTGGGAGTAGCCCTGCTTTTCTGTACCCAAACAGGGACACAGCTAGTTTAGGGTTTGGGTAGAGGACAGGGTGGGGATTATCAAAGCAAGAAACAAAGATTAGAATATAGTTGTATTAAGAAGAAAATTGGTAATAGTATTCTGAAAATTATAAACATCATTTAACAAGCGTTTTAAATTACGATTAAACTAATATCCTAATTTAAAAATTCCATAAATTAAAATATCCATTAAATTTATAGAGAAATACAGCACAGAACAGGCCCTTCGGCCCACGATGTTGCGCCGAACTTTTGTCCTAGGTTAATCATAGAATTTTGGACAATTTGTCATGGCCAATCCACCCAACCTGCACATCTTTGGACTGTGGGAGGAAACCGGAGTACCCGGAGGAAACCCACGCAGTCACGGGGAGGATGTGCAGACTCCACACAGACAGTGACCCAAGTCGAAATCGAACTTGGGACCCTGGAGCTGTGAAGCAATTGTGCTATCCACAATGCTACCGTGCTGCCCTTAAGAAGCTAACCTACACTCCCTTATTCTACCCTAATCCAAGTACCTATCCAATAGCCGCTTGAAGGTCCATAAATTTTCCGACTCAACTACTACCACAGGCAGTGCATTCCATGCCCCCACTACTCTCTGGGTAAAGAACCTACCTCTGACATCCCCTCTATATCTTCCACCATTTATCTTAAATTTATGTCCCCTTGTAATGGTGTGTTCCACCCGGGGAAAAAGTCTCTGACTGTCTACTCTATCTATTCCCCTGATCATCTTATAAACCTCTATCAAGTCGCCCCTCATCCTTCTCCGTTCTAATGAGAAAAGGCCTAACACCCTCAATCTTTCCTCGTATGACCTACTCTCCATTCCAGGCAACATCCTGGTAAATCTCCTTTGCACCTTTTCCAAAGCTTCCACATCCTTCCTAAAATGAGGTGACCAGAACTGCACACAGTACTCCAAATGTGGCCTGACCAAGGTTTTGTACAGCTGCATCATCACCTCACGGCTCTTAAATTCAATCCCTCTGCTAATGAACGCTAGCACACCATAGGCCTTCTTCACAGCTCTATCCACTTGAGTGGCAACTTTCAAAGAACAATGAACATAGACCCCAAGATCTCTCTGCTCCTCCACATTGCCAAGAACCCTACCATTAACCCTGTATTCCGCATTCATATTTGTCCTTCCAAAATGGACAACCTCACACTTGTCAGGGTTAAACTCCATCTGCCACTTCTCAGCCCAGCTCTGCATTCTATCTATGTCTCTTTGAAGCCGACAACAGCCCTCCTCACTATCCACAACTCCACCAATCTTCGTATCATCTGCAAATTTACTGACCCACCCTTCAACTCCCTCATCCAAGTCGTTAATGAAAATCACAAACAGCAGAGGACCCAGAACTGATCCCTGCGGTACGCCACTGATAACTGGGCTCCAGGCTGAATATTTGCCATCCACCACAACTCTCTGTCTTCTATCGGTTAGCCAGTTTGTTATCCAACTGGCCAAATTTCCCACTATCCCATGCCTCCTTACTTTCTGCATAAGCCTACCATGGGGAACCTTATCAAATGCCTTACTAAAATCCATGTACACTACATCCACTGCTTTACCTTCATCCACATGCTTGGTCACCTCCTCAAAGAATTCAATAAGACTTGTAAGGCAAGACCTACCCCTCACAAATCCGTGCTGACTAACCCTAATCAAGCAATGCCTTTCCAGATGCTCAGAAATCCTATCCCTCAGTACCCTTTCCATTACTTTGCCTACCACCGAAGTAAGACTAACTGGCCTGTAATTCCCAGGGTTATCCCTATTCCCTTTTTTGAACAGGGGCACGACATTCGCCACTCTCCAATCCTCTGGTACCACCCCTGTTGACAGCGAGGACGAAAAGATCATTGCCAACGGCTCTGCAATTTCATTTCTTGCTTCCCAGAGAATCCTTGGATATATCCCGTCAGGCCCGGGGGACTTGTCTATCCTCAAGTTTTTCAAAACGCGCAACACATCTTCCTTCCTGACAAGTATCTCCTCAAGCTTATCAGTCTGCTTCACGCTGTCCTCTCCAACAATATGGCCCCTCTCATTTGTAAATACTGAAGAAAAATACTTGTTCAAGACCTCTCCTATCTCTTCAGACTCAATACACAATCTCCCGCTACTGTCCTTAATCGGACCTACTCTCACTCTAGTCATTCTCATATTTCTCACGTATGTGTAAAAGGCCTTGGGGTTTTCCTTGATCCTACCCGCCAAAGATTTTTCATGCCCTCTCTTAGCTCTCCTAATCCCTTTCTTCAGTTCCCTCCTGGCTATCTTGTATCCCTCCAGCGCCCTGTCTGAACCTTGTTTCTTCAGCCTTACATAAGTCTCCTTCTTCCTCTTAACAAGACATTCAACCTCTCTTGTCAACCATGGTTCCCTCACTCGACCATCTCTTCCCTGCCTGACAGGGACATACATATCAAAGACACGCAGTACCTGATCCTTGAACAAGTTCCACATTTCACTTGTGTCCTTCCCTGACAGCCTATGTTCCCAACTTCTGCACTTCAATTCTTGTCTGACAGCATTGTATTTACCCTTCCCCCAATTATAAACCTTGCCCTGTTGCTCGCACCTATCCCTCTCCATTACTAAAGTGAAAGTCACAGAATTGTGGTCACTACCTCCAAAATGCTCCCCTACTAACAAATCTATCACCTGCCCTGGTTCATTACCAAGTACTAAATCCAATATGGCCTCCCCTCTGGCCGGACAATCTACATACTGTGTTAGAAAAGCTTCCTGGACACACTGCACAAACACTACCCCATCCAAACTATTTGATCTAAAGAGTTTCCACTCAATGTTTGGGAAGTTGAAGTCGCCCATGACTACTACCCTGTGACTTCTGCACCTTTCCAGAATCTGTTTCCCAATCTGTTCCTCCACATCTCTGCTGCTATTGGGGGGCCTATAGAACACTCCCAACAAGGTGACTGCTCCTTTCCTATTTCTAACTTCAACCCATATTACCTCAGTAGGCAGATCCCCCTCGAACTGCCTTTCTGCAGCTGTTATACTATCTCTAATTAACAATGCCACCCCCCCCCCAACCTCTTTTACCATCCTCCCTAATCTTGTTGAAACATCTATAACCAGGGACCTCCAACAACCATTTCTGCCCCTCTTCTATCCAAGTTTCCGTGATGGCCACCATATCGTAGTCCCAAGTACCGATCCATGCATTAAGTTCACCCACCTTATTCCTGATGCTTCTTGCATTAAAGTGTACACACTTCAACCCATCTCCTTGCCTGCAAGTACTCTCCTTTGTCATTGTTACCTTCCCCACTGCATCACTACGTGCTTTGGCGTCCTGACTATCGTCTACCTTAGTTGCTGGACTACAGATCCGGTTCCCATTCCCCTGCCAAATTAGTTTAAACCCTCCCGAAGAGTACTAGAAAACCTCCCCCCCAGGATATTGGTGCCCCTCTGGTTCAGATGCAACCCGTCCTGCTTGTACAGGTCCCACCTTCCCCAGAATGCGCTCCAATTATCCAAATACCTGAAGCCCTCCCTCCTACACCATTCCTGCAGCCACGTGTTCAACTGCACTCTCTCCCTATTCCTAGCCTCGCTATCACGTGGCACCGGCAACAAACCAGAGATGACAACTCTGTCTGTCCTGGCCCTTAACATTATATAACTTTTTGAAAAAAAATTCTTTTTGTGCTAATCAAAGTAGGGAGAACAGACCTTTCTGTGGGCTACTAAACCCAATTTGTGGTAAAAAAATGGTCCCTACATGTACATGTTTCGCAGTCCTTACTGCTCATCAGGGGACTGTCTTTCGTCCACTAAGCATCTTCCTCTAACTAAGTGTATAGCACAAATTTCCAAATTAAACATCTAAAGTAGTGAAAAAATCTTCCATTTATATAAAAAATTCAGTCATAAAAATGGTTTTACCTCAGAATAATCGTTGTCCTACGAAATACTTGAAAATTGTGGAGGATCTGGTTCAGCGACTGACTCCAGAGAGTGTCTGGAAACTTCTGACAAACCTCTAGTCAGCAGCTGGTGCAAAAAACCGTTACTTTGTAAACCCAATCTATGGCGCCAACAATTAGTATCTACCAATCAGGAGCTATAAATTAGGGTTAGGGTTAGGGTGTTAGGTTCTGGACAGATGGGGGTTACCCGTATTTCTGCACCAAATTAGGGTCAGGGTCAGGGTCAGGGTCAGGGTCAGGGTCAGGGTCAGGGTCAGGGTCAGGGTCAGGGTCAGGGTGTTAGGTTCTGGACAGATGGGGGTTACCCGTATTTCTGCACCCAATAAGGGATACAGCGCCGAAGCGTCGGCCTCTTTGCTGGCGG